>NW_017670642.1:18672-156900 GCF_001879085.1 Nicotiana attenuata
AGCTTTCAGCCATGCAAGCGTAATAAGTAGGCGATCTTTCAGCCATGCAGATGGAGACAGTGCTTAGTCTCGGAAGGCAGAATGGTAGCCTTATGCAATGCAATAGGTGCCGATCTTTCAGCCATGCAAGCGTAAATAAAGTGGCGATCTTTCAGCCATGCAGACGTAAATAAAGTGGCGATCTTTCAGCCATGCAGATGGAAACACAGTTTAGTCTCGGAAGGCAAAATGGTAGCCTTATGCAATGCAAAGAATGCAGATGGAGACAAAGTTTAGTCTCAGAGGCAGAATGGTAGCCTTATGCCGGAAGTAAAAAGGCAAATGATAATGGAGTTTTTCTTAGTTGATAGCAGGTTGCGACATTGTGACTCTGGGGACATTATGCTTGCTGGGGACACTGTTGTGTGCATATAGCAACTGTGGGTAAGTGCAACGATTCTGAGAGTTGTATTTCGAAACAATGTTTGTCTCGTGAGTGTATAGTTTCTCTAATGATTTTGCAACTTGGATGCATGCATCCAAAGAAAAGTCGTGAGTTTTTTAGAGGGGGGAGGTTAGTTCGTATCCCCGCTGGCCCTGTTTGATCTGCGTGATCTTGATCTGGTGATACTGTACGTATCGTTGGGGTAGCGCTGCTAAAGAAGCGATTTCGGAAATAGACATGCATGATTTAGCAAAAATTATAACATAAATGCATAATTAAGAATATCTTTCTTTTAGATGAACCGACGACCGTGACGTGGTTCAAGACATTGCAACCTTTCTTGCTACGGAATTTTGAGGGACCTCCTCAAAATTCTGCCTCAGTTTACAGGGCTGCTTCTTCTGACGGCTGCTTGCGGCGAAAAGCTGAAATCGGTTCGGAATTTTGAGGGTCCTCCTCAAAATTCTGCCCCAGTTTCCAATAGCGGGGGAAATGAAAATTTTATTGCATTGTGACCGAACCCATAGGGCTGCCTACGTATCCCCTCTTAAATAGGAATCAGGTCAGGCGTAGTTCAATGTTACATCATACAACGAAAGCATAAAGGTTACACGTAGTATCTCTTGACTGCGTCTGAATTGATCGGCTTTGGCCAAAATTCTCCGTCCATTTCTGCAAGTATGAGGGCTCCTCATGTTAGAACCCGGTGAACCATGTATGGACCCTGCCAGTTGGGAGAGAACTTCCCTTTGGCTTCATCCTGATGCGGGAAAATTTTCTTCAACACCAGCTGCCCCGGTGCGAACTGTCTTGGCTTGATTCTTTTATTGAAGGCTCTGGACATTCTGTTCTGGTAAAGTTGACCATGGCAAACCGCATTCATTCACTTTCCGTCTATAAGGGCTAGCTGCTCGTAGCGACTCTTCACCCACTCTGCATCGTCGAGCTCAGCTTCCTGTATGATCCTTAAGGAAGGAATTTCTACCTCGACGGGAATGACTGCTTCTATACCATAAACCAGCATATAGGGGGTTGCCCCAGTTGATGTGCGGACTGTGGTGTGGTACCCTAGCAAAGCAAGTGATAGCTTCTCGTGCCACTGCTTATGCTTCTCTATCATTTTCTTTAGTATCTTCTTGATGTTCTTATTGGCGGCTTCTACGGCTCCGTTCATCTAAGGTCTGTAGGCTGTAGAATTCTTGTGTTTGATTTTGAAAGTTTCACATATGGCTCTTATGAAGTCACTATTGAGGTTGGAGCCATTATCCGTAATGATTGATTCTGGAATCCCGAATCGACAAATGATGCGGTCGCGGACAAAGTCTGCCACGACTTTCTTGGTCACTGCTCTGTAAGACGCCGCTTCAACCCATTTGGTGAAATAATCAATTGCCACTAGGATAAACCTGTGTCCGTTTGATGCGGCAGGTTCGATTGGTCCGATTACATCCATTCCCCAGGCGGCGAACGACCATGGTGAGCTTGTTGCATTAAGCTCATTTGGAGGTACATTGATCATGTCTGCATGTATCTGGCAGCGGTGGCATTTTCGGACGTACTGGATGCAATCTGTTTCCATAGTCATCCAAAAGTAACCAGCCCGGAGTATCTTCTTGGCTAAGACAAAACCATTCATATGTGGGCCGCAGGTCCCAGCATGGATTTCTTCTAGTAGTTTAAATGCTTCTTTCGCATCAACACACCTTAGTAATCCCATATCCGGAGTCCTCTTATACAGGATTCCTCCGTTGTGAAAGAAGTTGTTAGACAATCTTCGGAGCGTGCGTTTCTGTGTGGTGTTTGTAAGCTCTGGGTATTCTCCTTTTGCCAAATATTCCTTGATGTCATGAAACGTAGGTTTTCCATCTACTTCTTCTTCGACATGAGCACAGTAAGCTGGCTGATCATAGATCTTCACCGGAATAGGATCAATGAAGTTCTTATTTGGATGCTGTATCATGGATGATAGGGTAGCCAATGCATCGGCAAACTCATTCTGGACTCTGGGAACATGCTGGAACTCTGTCTTTGTGAACCTCTTTCTCAACTCCTGTACATGATGCAGATAAGGGAGTATCTTGGAGTTCTTGGTCGCCCATTCTTCTTGGACCTGATATATAAGCAAGTCCGAATCCCCAATTACTAGCAACTCTTGGATGTTCATGTCAATGGCCATCTTGAGCCCTAAGATGCAGGCTTCGTATTCGGCCATGTTGTTGGTGCACGGGAACCTAAGTTTGGCAGACACCGGATAATGCTGACCGGTTTCTGACACTAGGACTGCTCCTATGCCAACTCCTTTGAAATTTGCTGCTCCATCGAAAAACATTCTCCAACCATCATAGGATTCTGCAATATCCTCTCCTATGAATGATACCTCTTCGTCAGGAAAATACGTCTCTAGGGGTTCGTATTCTCCATCCACGGGATTCTCGGCAAGGTGATCTGCCAATGATTGTCCTTCGATCGCTTTCTGAGTTACGTAGACAATGTCACTCAACAGGATTTGCCACTTGGCTAGCTTGCCGGTAGGCATGGGCTTCTGAAAGATGTACTTCAAAGGATCCATCCTTAATATGAGATTTGTGGTATAGGCACAGAAGTAGTGCCTCAACTTCTGAGCTACCCAAGTCAAAGCACAACAGGTGCACTCTAATATAGAATACCGAGCTTCGTACGGGGTGAACTTCTTACTGAGATAATAGATGGCCTGCTCCTTTCTCCCCGTTTCGTTATGTTTCCCAAGAACACAATCGGATGCTCCATCCAATGCTACGAGGTGGAGTAATAGAGGTCTACCTGGCTCGGGCGGGACCAAAACTGGTGGTGTTGACAGGTACTCCTTGATTCTGTCGAAGGCCTTCTGGCAGTCATCAGTCCATTTTGTAGCGGCATCCTTCTTCAACATCTTACAGATCGGCTCGCAGATAACTATAGATTGAGCTATGAACCGGCTGATGTAGTTGAGTCTCCCCAAGAAACTCATTACGTCCTTCTTGTTCTTTGGCGGTGGCAACTCTTGAATAGCTTTGACCTTTGATGGATCCAGTTCTATTCCTCGGCGACTTACAATGAACCCAAGTAGTTTTCCGGCAGGAACCCCGAACGCACATTTTGCAGGATTCAGTTTCAGGTTGTACCTTCTCAGTCTATTGAAGAATTTCCTCAAATCTTCCATGTGATCAGTGGCCTTCTTTGACTTAGTGGTGACGTCGTCTACATATACCTCGATCTCCTTGTGTATCATATCATGAAAAATGGTAGTCATGGCCCTTATGTAGGTGGCCCCTACATTCTTTAACCCGAATGGCATCATCTTGTAGCAGTACATCCCCCACGGCATAATGAAAGTCGTTTTCTTAGCATCTTCTTCGTCCATCCAGATCTGATGATATCCAGCGAAACAATCTACAAATGATTGCAACTCGTGCTTGGCGCAATTGTCAATCAGGATGTGTATGTTTGGCAAGGGGAAGTCGTCTTTTGGACTGGCCCGGTTGAGATCCCGATAGTCGACACAGACTCTGACCTTCCCATCCTTCTTCGGTACTGGCACAATATTGGCTAACCATGTTGGATATTCTACTACCCTGAGAACCTTAGCTTTGACCTGCTTAGTGACTTCTTCCTTGATTTTCAGACTTATATCAAGCTTAAACTTTCTGAGCTTATGCTTTACTGGTGGACACGTCGGATCAGTTGGTAGTTTGTGTGCCACAATAGATGTACTCAGACCAGTCATGTCATCGTACGACCAGGCGACTATGTCCTCGTACTCCTTTAGGAATTATGTGTATTCTTCCTTTTCTGATGGTGACAAATGAACGTTGATTCGTGTTTCTTTGACATTTTCTGCATCTCCCAGGTTAACAATCTCAGTCTCTTCCAAATTAGACTTAGGTCTGTTCTCAAAATTCTAACCTTCTTTAACAATCTCTTCCTGTATATCATCTTCCTCTGAATCTATGTCCGTTTGTTGCTTTCTCTCGTTGCATGTCACAGCCATCGGTTCATCAAGATAAGTAATGGTAATGTTGTATAAATAAAGTAATGAGATAAAATAATAAGAGTAAGATTTATAAGGAAACCGAAATGCTTTGATAAATTCCATAACTGTTTTGAACATTCGAAGATCTTATTGCGAAAATTTAAAATGCGAAAGGAAGTCAACTAGTAAAATAAAAGATAGTGCATGATGCTTGTTCAGCCTTGCTACCCCGAGGCTCGCCGGGCTCTAATGGTTCTGATAGTCCAGTTATTGAGGCGTGCTCCTCTGCTTACAGCTAGTATGGAAGGGCCTTCCTCCCCCTCCTCCTCGAAAATGACACAACAATCCATGTCATCGTCTTCCAGGAACAAATTCCTCACTGCTGCCAGTGCTTCTTCTTCTTCTGACCCGTAGATAACTTTGGCCGGTTGGAAAGTCTGATCCAAGCATGGTATTGGCTGCTCCAATGGGTAGTAGGGACCGCGCCATGGTGGTGACCAGTTGTTGAATTCCTCCCAGGTGTACTCATATCCCAGACCGAAAGTGGTGCCATGCTTCTTGAGCTTTATGGGCTTAGCGATTCCTTGGAGGTTCTTGCCAAGCCCTTTACCCGGTTCGTACCCACTCCAATTCAATATGCTATCAATTTTGTTATCCCACCATTTGTCCTTGTCAACAGCGTTGCCTCGCTCGATGTGGTGATAGGTCTCCCCACCTATCTTTCTTCTGCCTTCGATTGTTGGGATGGTCTGGCTTTATATAGGGTTGCTACCGTCGCCGTGAATGATCACCTCCTGGTGATTCTACTCAAACTTCACTGCCTGATGTAGCATGGATGATACGGCCCCCGCGGCATGAATCCATGGTCGTCCCAACAACAAATTATAAGATGTCGGCACGTCTATCACTTGAAAATCCACATTGAACCAAGTAGGCCCCATTTGCAAACACAAGCTAATTTCCCCAATAGTGGACCTTTGAGAACCGTCGAAAGCTTTGATGTTGATGGCCCCGTCCTTGATCTCATGCAGCCCTTTTCCCAATGTCCTAAGTGTTACCAACGGACATATGTTGAGACTGGACCCTCCATCAATCAGGATTCTGGTGATAAAATAATCTTCACATTGCACGGTGATGTGCAATGCCTTGTTGTGACTCAATCCTCCTGGTGGCAGCTCATCTTCGTGAAAAGTGATCTTGTGACTTTCCAATACCTATCCTACCATATTTGCCATCTCTCCTCCGATGATGTTGCTCGGTACATATGCCTCACTCAGCACCTTTAATAAGGAATTCTTATGTGCATCGGAATTTTGTAGCAAAGCTAGGATAGAGATTTGTGCTGGTGTTTTGTTCAGCTGGTCAATGACCGAGTATTCCATGGCTTATATCTTTCTCCAGAGATCATCGGGTCCAGTTTCAGTGATGGTTGGCCGACTAGAGGCCTGCTTGCTTGACTTGGCCAAATGCTCCGGGGTATAAACTCTACCAGTTCTCGTCATACCCTATGCCGCAATAGCTTCTCCGAACATAAGCTTGCCTTTCCTTCTTGCCTCGGCTATGTAGTCCCATGGTATAGCCTTTGTATGGAACGGTGTTATGGATGACATTGCCACTGGACTTGGCGTGGTTATCTTTACTCTAAACGGCGTCTGCACCTTGGGCGGTAAAACTGCAACTTCGAATGGTGTAGGTGCCTTTGCTGGAGACACGAATTCGACCTCAATTGGCACGGGTGTCTTTGCAGATGATGGCGCTTCAAACTCCAGCGGTATGGACATATTTACTCGGCATCCCCAGAGGGCTGAATCTGGACTATGATCGGATTAAGGGTGACTATTGGTTGCTTTGGATCATCACCGTCTTTGATCAAACTAATCGATCCCTTGGGGTCCCAATCATCCTCTATTTCAATCATGTGAACGCCTCCACCCTTGTGATCTGGCAGAGGGTTATTGCGGACATTCGGAGCAGGCTCTTTGGCCATAATAATCTTGTTATCAATCAAAGTCTGGATCTTATCTTTCAGAGAGCGGCATTCATCAATGGCGTGTCCTTTCATGTCAGAATGGTATGCACAGGACTTATTTGGATTAACCCACTAAAAAGGGTTTTCAGGAGCAGCAGGGATAGGGGTGACGTAACCAGAAGTCTTGATTCTTTCATACAATTGGTCGATAGGTTCAGCAATGGTCGTGTACTGTTTTTGGGGTCTTCGATCAAAGTTTGGTCGAGGTCTAGGAAAATTTTGGCGTGGAGGAGGGGATTGGTAGTGGGATGGTTGAGTGTTGTAGGCTTGGTAAGCATGTGCTGGTTGGGAGTATTTGGGTGAAGTGGGCTGATATGCGGGAGGTGATTGATAAGTAAGTGGTGGAGTTTGGTAAGAGGGTGAGGGTGCTTGGTAGTTTGGGGTAGGCTGATA
This sequence comes from Nicotiana attenuata, assembly GCF_001879085.1. Taxonomy (NCBI): domain Eukaryota; kingdom Viridiplantae; phylum Streptophyta; class Magnoliopsida; order Solanales; family Solanaceae; genus Nicotiana; species Nicotiana attenuata. The sequence goes on from NW_017670642.1 coordinate 25,507, forward strand.
TGTGATTGGAGGCATTGGGTATGTTTGGTATTTGACGAGAGATTTGCTTCTCTTTGCCACCATTACCACTCCTACGTCCCTTTTCTTGGACACACCGCTTGACTGTAAGGCCTTGTTTGTAGCTTGCAAGGCTTCAAAATTCGTAACCATACCGCTTTTGATGCCTTCTTCGATTCTTTCTCCCAGCTTGATCATGTTAGAAAATTTGTGGACTTCGATCATCATCAGCCTCTTATAATACTGTGGGTCTTGGGCCTGAACGAAGAATATGTTCGTTTGCTCTTCTTCCAAAGCAGGCCTAACCTTAGCAGCTTCTGACCTCCATCGAGTAGCATACTCACGGAATGTTTCTGTGGGTTTCTTCTTCAAATTTTGAATATAGAACACATCTGGTGCATTCTCTATGTTGAACCTGAATCTGTCCATAAAATCGGACGCCATGCTTACCCAGTTCGACCACTTCTTCGGATCTTGGCTTATGTACCAAGATAAGGCATCTCCCTTCAAACTCCTCATGAAAAGCTTCATGCGGATTTTCTCGTCTTTTCCTACTCCAACCAGCTTGTCACAGTATGTTCTCAAATAGACCCTTGGATCTCCTGTACCATCAAACATCTCGAACTTAGGAGGTTTGTACCCCTCGGGCAGTTCGACATCGGGCTGTATACAAAGATCTTCGTAGTTCAGCCCTTTAATTCCCTTACTTCCTTCAACGCCTTGAATTCTGCTAGTCAACTTTTTAAGCTCTTCGGCTAGGTTTCTGATGAGCAAGTCCTTATCATCGGACTCGGGTGTGCTTGAAATAGGCTTGGTGGAGTGCGGCACGGTCTCCATGTAGATGGGGGTATTATGTTGGCAGTGGTCATTTGTGGACATCTGGAGTTCTGGGATGAGCAGTGGGGTGTTATTTGAGGTATGGCAGGTATTGCAGTGGTGCTGAGGAATGGGATGGTTTTGTTGCTTTAGGATATTTTATGGAGGTACAGGATTCTGAGTATTTGGGAAAGTAACCTCTGAAGTAGTGAGGGAAAATGACAGATTTGCCAGATTCCGGACTTGATCAAGTTCTTCCTGAAACTTCAACAGTTTTTGTTCTAGTTGGGATGCATTTTCCTTGGGGACCAGAGTACCGTGACCATAAGTGACCTCTACCCGCTCAGTTGAGTTCTCCTTTCTGGCGTTGTTCAAATCTTCCATTTTCCCTTTGTTCTTGTGCTTGACAGGACTAAGAGGAGGAGTAGGTGGAGGGCCCCTGGATCTCGTAAAATATGATGATGTTGCCAGAGTTCACGAACTAACCTTTGGGGAGGGGAATAAACAAAAGTACAAACAAAAGGGTAACAAGTCAGTGAGGATTATAAAAAAAACGTTGCAATTTTTGAACACATAGTGCGGAAAGATAAAGTGTGTCCTAATTTGGGGAACCTCTTTGTGCCCGAGGTAGGCCTAGAGACAAGTTGATTTGGAGAACTTTGAATGCTAAATGCCTCATTTTATTGATAAAAGTAGACGAATCCCAAAACGACACTAAATAACAGGAAATAAAAATGTCACTAGTGGCCATAGGCCCTATTACATTTTATAAGGCAGAAATGAAAACTCCTATCTATTTGGTCCCAGAAGGACCTTCCCCAAACTCGGCATCTTTGGCTCCGTCGAACAGCTTCACCAGCTCGCGAAGTCCCACCAACAGATAGGCTCTAGCTAGGTGCCCGCCCTCCTTTCCTTCAGCATCCTGGCAATCCTCGATCCTTTTAAGAAATTTCCTTTCCAGATCAACTAAACCCCGCTCCAAGTATCCCAGTCGCTTGTTGGCACTGACAGCCATGTCTTTCCACTCTTCAATCAGCCTTTAGGTGGCTTCTTGTATTTCACGGTGCTCACTTTCACATTCCTGAATCCTCTTGCGCAGTTGGTTGTACTTGACCTGTGCTTCAGCCTTTTCATCGATGATCTTGTGACCTCGAACAAACCCGGGTTGACCCAGACCATTGTAATTATCCTCCAGCCAGCCTGAATAGTATGGGGTACAACCAGCATGGTATCTGTCTGGTTCGATGGTGTCCCTTCCCAAGACAATCTTGCAGTGCCACATGTGCTGAGCCTAGCACCTGTAAGGACTATCATCGTTCTAGAAGTCAGCCCGGAAGTGACTCATCTTGTCGACCCTTGGTATAACCTGCTTCCTGCCCGCTTGCCTCATATCCCGAAGAGGTACGTAAGGGTACGTTCCTCTTAAGCCGATTAGTATCAGGAAAGGTGCGTCCCTGGACCAGACGATAAACTCTTCGGTTGGGAACCACTCGAACATCCATTGTACCTGGTCCTCAGTCAGATTTTCGAAGAGTTCGACCCATTCTCTAGCATTCTCTGGTTGGGAGAACATGTTGGGAATGTAACTCATTCACTTTGGGTGATGAAAAATGATCGTCCCAATCCCTTCGATGGATTTCCTGTCGGTACTCACCCTTTTGGAGATGTTCCACCAGCCATAGTTGAAGTAGCAGATTACAACCCTCGAAGTGTTTGGCTCCCTGTTGACACCTTTCTAGGGCTCGGTATATCTCTGCAATGATCATTGGTACGAGACTGAATGGTTGTCCGTCAATCCCCTCCATTAGAGTTTTGGTGACTATAGCTAGCCTGGTATGGATCCTTGCTTTCTTCATCGGAAACACTATCATCCCCAAGAAGCAGAACATAAAGACAAAGGCCTTTCGGTGGATATGCCCTAATGATGTAAGGGCGAACTCATCGGGATAAGTACGGTAAGATTTGCTATGACCGTACCTTTCATACAAATAGTCAAAGAGAATGTATGATTCTTTCAAACATGTTAAGTCTGGATTCTTCTTTAGACCCATCATTTTGAGAAAACCTCTACCCTTGCGGTTTTTCGGCATTAACATACTCGGAGTTTCCCACGGTATACCAGCCAGTCCTCCTATTTCCTCGAGCAGGGGTGTCATCTCAATGTCTCCGAAGCGGAACGCCGACCTATCACAATCACAAAATAGAGTAGCAGCTTCTATGATTTTGTTGTTGGGTTGAATTTCCAAGAGAGGGGGTAGGTTCCCCAAGTATTTCCGTATAAGAGTCTGATCACTGGAGTGAAAATCCTTCCACCAGCTTAGCAGTTTGGGGTGGATGTTAGTGACCATGCCAAATCTAGGGACTTCGTGCCTCATATTTCTGCAAGACAAAAGGGTTAGGCCCTTACCCCCACCAGAATCGACTATTTAATATCAACAATTGGCATAAAAGCATTTTAGTTCTCCAAATAAATGCACAGAACGTGATAACGTCCGTCTAGGTTTTAGGGAAACCCAGTGGACTTCGGACAAGGCTATCTTAAAGAGTCATTATGTGGACAACATAACTGACTCGGCTAGGTTTGACCGTGATGCATGCACAATTTAAATAGAAAGGGTTTCTATGGGGTTTTAGACTGGTACCCTTGAGCGGACAACTCAAGAGGGAAAGGCGCGGAACCGTCGACTACACCGTTGATCGACTGGTTTTACCGCAAATATGCCTTCGCCAGATTTAGGGGGTGATAATATCGGAAGAGCGCAACCACTCATTATAAGCATTGCTATGGTATTTTGTTTGGTACGAGTGGAATATGTTGTTGAAAACATGCAGTTGCAATAATTTAAACAAGTTGTCACGTATTTGCACGTTCATAAAGCAATAATTACAATAATTTAAAACAGTAATAAAGGGAGGCAGTAAAGGAAAGCAGTAAAAGAAAAAAAGGGAAAGAAACAAAAAGACAAGTTAGTTTTGTAGTAGAAGAAGGAATTAAATACTTGAAGGCATTAAGCAAATAAAGACATATAAAGAAGCGTAAAGTCACAATAATAGCCTGAAATGGTAAAAGCCTAAAAGAAATCCCCAGCGGAGTCGCCATGCTGTCGCGCCCCCTTTTTCTCGCGAAATCGGGTTAATGACATTTGGAAGGACAACTCGTTCCCTTTTGGGGAATTGGGTTTGATTTGAAGAGTCGCCACCTAATGATTAAAGTGCATTAGGACACTAAGAAGGGTTTGATTTGAATAACCACAGATTAGGTAAGGGCTTGAAATTAACCCAAGGGGAAGTGTGAGGCACCCCTCAAGATCAACTAGTGTGGTTCCCAGCCAAAACTATTGTTGTGAACTTAAGCGCAAATAACACATAGGCAAATAAAGACTTCAAGTAAGAGGGGATTTTCACATAATGGTTACAAATAAACAAAGTTAGAAAGACCAAAAGAAAGCTGATTTTTCTTAAAGAAATAGTTTCAAATTGGAGTAAGAAGTCAAAAGAAACGAAGAAACAAAAGGGAGGGGGGGTNAGTGAGGATTATAAAAAAATGTTGCAATATTTAAACACATTGTACGGAAAAATAAAGCGTGTCCTAATTTGGGGAACCTCTTTGTGCCCGAGGTAGGCCTAGCGACAAGTTGATTTGGAGAACTTAGAATGCTAAATGCCTCATTTTATTGATAAAAGTAGACGAATCCCAAAACGACACTAAATAACAGGAAATAAAAATGTCACTAGTGGCCATAGGCCTTATTACATTTTATAAAGCAGAAATGAAAACTCCTATCTATTTGGTCCCAGAAGGATCTTCCCCAGACTCGGCATCTTTGGCTCCATCGAATAGCTTCACCAGCTAGCGAAGTCCCAGCAACAGGTAGGCTCTGGCTAGGTGCCCGCCCTCGTTTCCTTCAACATTTTGACAGTCTTCAACCCTTTTGAGATTTTGTCACTAGAATGCAAATCTTCCCACCAACTCAGCAATCTTGGGTGGATTTTTGGTGACCATGCCGAATCTGGGGACTTCGTGCCTCATGTTTCTGCAAGACAAAAGGGTTAGGCCCTTACCCCCACCAGACTCGACTATTAAATATCAATAATTGGCATAAAAGCATTTAGTTCTCCAAATAAAAGCACAAAACGTGGTAGTGTCCGTTTGGGTTTTAGGGAAACCCAGTGGACTTTGGACAAGGCTATCTTAAAGAGTCATTATGCGGACAACATAGCTGACTCGGCTAGGTTTGACCATGATGCATGCACAATTTAAATAGAAAGGGTTTCTATGGGGTTTTAGACTGATACCCTTGAGCGGACAACTCAAGAGGGAAAGGCGCGGAACCGTCGCCTTGGGGTTTTAGTCTCTCTCAGCATTGTATTTACTTTCTGTCCAATTTGTGTTTCGGACAGTTACTATACTTTATTTAATTTCTTAGAAATTGCTCATGCACTTGTGAAACCGGGTTCTGGGATGATTATGAAGTATTTTTTATTAACTGCTTAACATTCAATTTGATTTGAAACGATTATCTTTTACTGGTAAATTTGAAAGAAAATCATAGTTTTTAAGAGTATTAAAATGAGAATTTAATTAAGTATTTTGGTTGGCTTGCCTGACAGTGGTGTCCGGCGCCATCACGACCATTAGTGGAATTTGGGTCGTGACATTGTGAGTGTTGAATTAAAAGGACACGTTGACTGATGTGGGCACGTGATTTCTGCCCTATAGGAATTACTCCCATAAAATACAAGAAAAATAAATTTCTATCCAATTTTTGCAATTTTATAGGATTTTTTCTAGAATTTTACTAATTATTTGCATTTTTGTGCATATTTAATTTCCATTAAAAATCAAAAATATACCAAAAATACCATGCATTGCATTTAGGTTTGATTTTACATTTTTTGGAATTAGTAATTATTTCTTTTATTAAAAACAAAAAATCACAAAATAGCTCATTTTACACCTTTTAATTTTAGTCCATTGATTTTTCCTTTTGATTTAGGACTAAGTAATTTGATAATTATGACTAGGCAATTAGTTTAATTTTACAACTTAGATTAATTTAGGAGTTAATTTTAGGATTTTATTAATTAAAGAAAGAAAAGAAAAACAAAAGAAGAAAGGGAAAATGAAAAAGGGTTGTTTTCTAAAATCAATTGGGCCAATTGATTCCTAAGCCCAAACCCCACCCCAATTGCCCAAATTTCCCCCAGCCCAAATCCCACGCCTGCCCCGCCCGGGTCCAACCAAAAGACCCCTAGAACCCGTAGACTAACGCCTAAAAAGCTGAAAATAGACAAAAAAACACCTAGGGACCTAAGACATCATCAGCCGCTTAACACAAGGAAACCCCCCCTATCGATTCATCTTCTTCGTCATGAACCTAGATACAAACCCATAGCAGCCTAACACTAGAAGAACCAGCAACCTTCAGCTCAACTCCAGCTCCTAGCCATCGCCGACCAGCCAACACCAACAGTTGTCGCCTCGCTGGAATTGATCACCGGTGAGTGGCGACGCTGCCGGCAACAGCATCACGCCAACCACCCAACAGCCAACCCTGAAGCATCACGCCAACCACACAAATTTCCAGTCGCTGCTCGTTTTCCAGAGACGCACACAACAGACCCAAACGCCCAGCCATTTCCACCAACAGTTGTCGCGCCCCCTTTTTCTCGCGAAATCAGGTTTATGACATTTGGGAGGACAACTCGTTCCCTTTTGGGAATTGGGTTTGAATTGAAGAGTCGCCACCTAATGATCAAAGTGCATTAGGACAAAAAGAAGGGTTTGATTTGAGTAACCAGAGATTGGGTAAGGGCTTGAAATTATCCCGAGGGGAAGGTGTTAGGCACCTCTCAAGATCCACTAGTGTGGTTCCCGGCCAGACTACTGTTGTGAACTTAAGCGCAAATAACACATAGGTAAATAAAGACTTCAAGTAAGAGGGGATTTTCACATAATGGTTTCAAATAAACAAAGTTACAAAGAACCAAAAGAAAGCTGATTTTTCTTAAAGAAATAGTTTGAAATTTTGAGATGAAGCAAAGAAACAAAGAAACAAAGGGAAGGGGGTCCTAGGTTTATAAATAATATGGATCACCCCACACAACATCCGGTAATCACTCCTCAGTGAGGGGCTACACGTGATGTTATCGCGTGGTCATCATATCCATATCTACCCTTTCCCACCCCGTTAAGGTATTAGAGCGTGAAATGGTCTCGTTTACTTATTGCATGCTATTACCCGCCCCAATCCTATCAGTCCCAGAGGCATTTAGGACTACTAATCCTAAAGGGAAGGGATATTAGGCTTGTTTATAGTTTCTCAAAGGCAAAAACTCTAAGGCGACATAAAAAAACACGTGTAGCAAGTTGGGGAAGCACATAACAAGTAAAAGGCTCAGATATACTTCTTTTGACAGAGAAGCACATAATTTAGCTTGTCTTGCACATACTGTTTAGGGTCTGATTAAAACTAAAAGGTTGAGGCAGACTGATTTGTTACATAGTTCAGATAAGAAGCCCGAATCGGGCCTGCCTGCTGGTTGTAGCTAATAAAATCTGATTCGGTTTATAAAGTTTACCCTATGGTTTGCCTAACTGTTGGATGAGGGTCCTATAGGCATGATATCTACTGACTTCAGAAACAATGAAGTAAACTGAATACATACTGATTTGAGAAAAGTTGTCAGATATTTAAAGAAAGGCAAGTTTTAGCAAGAGATCACAAGTTCTGCAACTGATGATACGTCATTATTACTGGTTTTGTCACGACCCATTTTCCATAATAGGTCATGATGGCGCCTAACACCATTGTCAGGCCAGCTGATGCGGAAATGTAATTAAGTTCTCATTTTACTTTAGCCAAAGGCAATTATACTAGATTTTCGAAATTAAAGATAAGACCAGTAAAGATTATAAAGTGCTAGAATAGCGANGTATTAAACCATAGCTCGAACACATAAAGGGGGTAGGGAATAGGGATTCATAACAGAAACAGGCAGAAAGAAATCAGCATGCTAATTTAAATATTGAACTCTACAGGAACAGTAAGTAGACATGGATACACAAACTGTAAATAAATACATTGTTGTGATGCTGAAGCATAAATCAGGACATACCAGTTTCAAAGAAACAAATAGAGAAAAGTAGTAGGTCTTGTAAACAGGCCACAGTGCAGACAAGAAGAGGGAACACTATTGTGTGTAAGTATGAGTTCAGAAGGATTGTGAATTCTGTTGAGTTTGTGAAAGGGTCGTGCCTTTATAGTGTGAAAATCAGGCAGAAATAAGGCAAGAAAGCAGTTAAGGAACTGAATATCAATTAAGAATCAATCACACAAGACTTCTCTTAATTAAGGAATTCAGAAATGGGTAAAAACTATTTGAGGAAAGAAATTAAATAAGCACTTTGTGCAAAGTAGGCAATTAGGGGTAAATACATAGAAGTTTTATTTAAGTACAGAATTTTGAAATACGCGGTTGTACAATTAAGGTAAGAAAATCAATTAGTAGCCAGTAAATCAGAGGTCAGAGAATGCAGAAATTCATAAATAACCTATAGGCAGGATATCTATACGAGAGTGCAGAAACTCAGAAAGTGCCTATAGACAGGATATCTATATGGGAGTGCAGAAATTCAGAAAGTACTTATAGGCAGGATATCTACCCTTTGCATACATAGTTGTCCCTCCCTTTTTCACTAGCCATCCCCAAGAGTTTATTACTAATTATTACAGCCAAGAAAAATAAAAGAATACATCAGAAATTAAAAGTACAACCAAGGAGAGTCTGATTCAGACTTCCTGTCTGAAATATGCAGTAAACCAAAGGATCAAGTTTAATTCATGGACAATAACTTACATGTTTCCATGTATTAAACCATAGCTCGAACACATAAACGGGGTAGGGAATAGGGATTCATAACAGAAACAGGCAGAAAGAAATCAGCATGCTAATTTAAATATTGAACTCTACAGGAACAGTAAGTAGACATGGATACACAAACTGTAAATAAATACATTGTTGTGATGCTGAAGCATAAATCAGGACATACCAGTTTCAAAGAAACAAATAGAGAAAAGTAGTAGGTCTTGTAAACAGGCCACAGTGCAGACAAAGAGAGGGAACATATGTGTGTAAGTATGAGTTCAGAAGGATTGTGAATTCTGTTGAGTTTGTGAAAGGGTCGTGCCTTTATAGTGTGAAAATCAGGCAGAAATAAGGCAAGAAAGCAGTTAAGGAACTGAATATCAATTAAGAATCAATCACACAAGACTTCCCTTAATTAAGGAATTCAGAAATGGGTAAAAACTATTTGAGGAAAGAAATTAAATAAGCACTTTGTGCAAAGTAGGCAATTAGGGGTAAATACATAGAAGTTTTATTTAAGTACAGAATTTTGAAATACGCGGTTGTACAATTAAGGTAAGAAAATCAATTAGTAGCCAGTAAATCAGAGGTCAGAGAATGCAGAAATTCATAAATAACCTATAGGCAGGATATCTATACGAGAGTGCAGAAACTCAGAAAGTGCCTATAGACAGGATATCTATATGGGAGTGCAGAAATTCAGAAAGTACTTATAGGCAGGATATCTACCCTTTGCATACATAGTTGTCCCTCCCTTTTTCACTAGCCATCCCCAAGAGTTTATTACTAATTATTACAGCCAAGAAAAATAAAAGAATACATCAGAAATTAAAAGTACAACCAAGGAGAGTCTGATTCAGACTTCCTGTCTGAAATATGCAGTAAACCAAAGGATCAAGTTTAATTCATGGACAATAACTTACATGTTTCCATGTATTAAACCATAGCTCGAACACATAAAGGGGGTAGGGAATAGGGATTCATAACAGAAACAGGCAGAAAGAAATCAGCATGCTAATTTAAATATTGAACTCTACAGGAACAGTAAGTAGACATGGATACACAAACTGTAAATAAATACATTGTTGTGATGCTGAAGCATAAATCAGGACATACCAGTTTCAAAGAAACAAATAGAGAAAAGTAGTAGGTCTTGTAAACAGGCCACAGTGCAGACAAGAAGAGAGAACACTATTGTGTGTAAGTATGAGTTCAGAAGGATTGTGAATTCTGTTGAGTTTGTGAAAGGGTCGTGCCTTTATAGTGTGAAAATCAGGCAGAAATAAGGCAAGAAAGCAGTTAAGGAACTGAATATCAATTAAGAATCAATCACACAAGACTTCCCTTAATTAAGGAATTCAGAAATGGGTAAAAACTATTTGAGGAAAGAAATTAAATAAGCACTTTGTGCAAAGTAGGCAATTAGGGGTAAATACATAGAAGTTTTATTTAAGTACAGAATTTTGAAATACGCGGTTGTACAATTAAGGTAAGAAAATAAATTAGTAGCCAGTAAATCAGAGGTCAGAGATTTTGTATGAATGAGCCAAGTCAGAAAAGCTGAGAAAGGTTTTAACTTAAGTCGAGTCATAGGGAAAATCAACAAACAAGGAAAGAAAATCTATCAGACCTATTCAGAAGGGAGTCTGAACTAATCACAAATTCGAAAGCCATTTTAGAGGGAAGTTCATCACATATAAAGAGTATACAGACATGTCAAGCATGAAAGAAGATGTCGTGTCATTCTAAAATCAGTAGAAGAATCCAGTGTAAAAGAGTTTAGGAGAGTGTAGCAAAAGTCAGAGTCGTATGAAAGACAAGGATGTCCCAACTCAGTTCAGAGACTCGAAATTGGTCTGAAGAGTTGGGGGTTTTGAAATAAAACCCTAGCTCAGGCAAATCACATAGCCAAACTTGGAAGAACACCCAAATTCTAGGGTTTCCACCATTAATCGAGTATCATAGTTATCTCTTAAGAAGTGGTGTCTAACATCTATGTGCTTAGTCCTCTTATGATAAACAGGGTTCTTTGTCATACTTATAGCACTAGTGTTATCACAGAATATTGGAATACATCCCACTTCAATTCACAAATCTACCAGTTGTTGTTTGATCCAAAGCAGNCATGATAGAAAAGTAACATGCAGAACACAGTAGAAGAGCTCAAAGAAAACCGAGTAGAAGAAACTAATTTGAAACATAATGGGAAAATTGATAAGAACAGTAGGAGAAGCATATTAAGACGTTTTTTAGAAGAGGCTTAACCAGAACTCAGTATGTGGAACTTAATAAGAAACAATTAAAAGAAGATACAGTAGGAGAAACACACAAGAATACAGAGGAAAATACAGTAGAAAAAGCATGCAAGAACACAGTATAAGAAAATACAGTAGAAGGAGCATACAAGAACACCGTAGAAGAAACATACAAGAACATGGTAGAAGAAAAAAATACAAGAACACAATAGAGCAAATACACACAAAACGAAAGTTAGAGAAACATTTAAATACTCTCAGAAAAACCCTAGATCGGAAAAGAAATGGTTTTGAAAGTAGTTTTTGAAAGAAAAGCGAGGAAAATCGTTTAAAATCTTAAGGAAAGCATGGATATGGAACAGATCTAAAGAGATCAGAAAAACCTCAAAAATAGGGTTTTCAGAGGAACCCAAACGACGAGAAAGGCTTGGATCTAAGCAAAAGTAGTCGAGACCAGGCTTCGAAATAGACATAGCTTGCCGGAACGGGACCGGAGATGGCCGTGGAACTCGAATCGACAGAGGTCTGGACATAACCCTTCATGGTCGAGTCATGGAGCTTCAGTCAACCAAACGTGAGGAGCCATAGGCGGCTTGGTGGGTGGTGAAACCACCATAGATCTAGGTTAGAGGGTGACCGGAGAAGATGAACAGAATTCTTCGGAGAGGAGGGGGTGGGGAAGGTTCTAGAGAAAACCAGAGGTTAGAGAGATAGAGACGAGTGAGGGAAAAATGAGGGGTATTGGGGGGTCGTTTAGTTTAATTTAGGTAGGTTAAACGGGGACCGTTGATCTGAATGATCAACGGTCCAGATTGGATGGGGTAGGTGGGTCGGGTAGGATAATTAGGATTGGGCTAGGTATTGGATTGGTCTAATTTGGGTTGGGGCTTGGGTTTAACTAGGCGAAATTAGAAAGCCAAATGTGGCTATAAGTTAAATAGCCTCTTTTTCCCTCTTAATTTATAAAAAATAATAAATAAATTTTTGAAAAAAAATTAAAAGTACTAAAATGTCTTATATTATATAATTATTAATTTAAAAATATAAAATCCCATTTTATTAATATGAGACGGATTTAAACTTAAAAATGGCTAATATTGCAATTATGCAATTTTATCCTTAAAAATACCAAATAAATTTATAAAAATGTGTAAAAAATATCTTAGCCATATTTTGGTACAAACATAAGAATCCAATAAACGAATCACCAAAAATGATAATTTGTAGGGACCGTCATTTGGTTTTTCTTGATAAAATAGGGCAGTAAATTGATTTAAAAATCTTTGAAAAATTAAGGAAAAATAAAAGGACCTTGGGATGTACTTATATATGCCTATATAGAATATTTTGAGGGTATTTTGCATATTTAAAAAAAATACAAGGAAAAATTGTGTATCAACAACTACGCGAATACACAAAAATATCATCAATGAAAACTATGACAAATGAGTCGAGATAAGGCCGAAACACGTTGTTCATCAAATGCATGAACGCTGCTGGGGCATTGGTCAGCCCAAAAGACATCACCAGGAACTCATAGTGATCATAACAGGTCCTGAAAGCTGGCTTGAGAATATCCGAGTCCCTGATCTTCAGCTAGTCATAACCTGAACGGAGATCAATCATGGAGAACACTCTCGCTCCCTGAAGCTGGTCAAACAAATCCTCAATGCGAGGTAGGGGATACCAGTTCTTAATTGTAACCTTCTTCAACTGCCTGTAATCAATGCACATCCTCATTGTGCCATCCTTCTTCTTCACAAATAGGACAGGCGCAGCCCAAGGCGACACACTAGGCCGAATAAACCCCTTATCGAGGAGTTCCTGAAGATGCTCCTTCAACTCCATTAGTGCCATACGGTACGGTGGAATAGAAATAGGTTGAGTGCCCGGCACCAGATCAATACCAAATCGATATCCCTGTCCGGTGGCATGCCCGGCAGGTCTGCAGGAAACACATCTGGAAAATCTCTCACAACTGGAACAGAATCAATGCTGGGAGTCTCTACATTGACATCCCTCACAAATGTTAAGTATGAAAGACAACCTTTCCCAACCATACGTTGGGCCTTCAATAATGAGATTACCCTACTGGGAACATAATCAGACAGATCTCGCCACTCAATCCGTGGGCATAGCTAACGTCACCGTCTTGGCATGCCAGTCCAGAATAGCCCGGCACAGAGATAACCAATCCATGCCCAATATCACATCGAAGTCTACCATACATAACAACAGAAGATCCACTCGGGTCTCCAGACCCCAATAGATACAACACACGACCGGTGAACACGGTCTACCACAACAGTATCGCCCATCGGAGTAGAGACATAAACAGAAGAAATGAGAGACTCGCAAGGCATATCCAAATAATGGACAAAATAAGATGACACATAAGAAAATGTAGAGCCAGGATGAAATAACACAGAGGCATCTCTGCGTCAGACTGAGATAATACCTGTAATCACCGCATCTAAAGCAACAACATTAGGTCTAGCTCGAAGTGCATAGAAACGGGCCTGACCACCACCTGATCGACCTCCCCCTCTGGGGTGACCCCTGGCTGACTGACCCCCACCCCTAGCTGCCTAAGCGGGTGGTGAAGTGACTGGAGCTGAAGTCGAGGGCTGACCCCTCTGCTGAGACGGACCCTCAAGAAGACGAGGGCACTGCCTCCTCATATGACCAAACTCTCTACACCCATAATAACTCCCCGGTGCTAGAGACGGGGACTGAAAGGAACCCCTAGCCCCGGGATGACTATCAGATGCACCTGGCATAGAAGAGCCCTGAACTGATGGAGCGGGACGAACTCTGGGCTGGAAGGGCACTAAGTGATGAATGTCCCTGATAAGAACTGTGAGACCCATGACCCGATGATGCCCCACGATAACCTGGGGGAGCTGACTGAGCTTGCCTGTATGGACGGCCTCTGCCGTGCTGAAACTGACCCCTCGAAGGAGCTCCACCATAGCTACCAGATCCCCGAGGCCTCTTGGCCTCTCTCTCCTCTCTCTCCTGGCGACAAACTGACTCGATCTCACGGGCAATGTCAACAACCTCCTCAAAAGTAGCACCTGAAACCCTCTCCCTAGTCATGAGAATCCGAAGCTGATATGTGAGGCCATCAACAAACCTCCTGATCCTCTCTTGATCTGTGTGAACCAACCAGATAGCAGGCGAGCTAACTCGGAGAACCTCATCTCGTACTGTGATAACTGTCATATCCCCCTGTCGCAACTGCTCGAACTGCCTACGCAGCTCTTCCCTGCGGGACTATGGCACTTATTTCTCCAAAAAGAGAGCGGAGAACTACTGTCATGTAAGGGGCGCTGCACCAACAGGCCTACGCCTCTCATAAGCCTCCTACCAAGTGAAGGCAGCTCCCGTAAACTGAAAAGTCATGAATGCGACCCCATTGGTCTCCAGAATACCCGCGGTGCGAAGAATCCTCTGACATCTACCCAAGAAACCCTGGGCATCCTCGCCCTCTACACCACTGAAAGCAGGAGGTTGTAGTCTACCAAACCTCTCCAATCTGCGTTGCTCGTCCTCTAGCATAGCTGGAGCTGCATAACCCTGAGCAGCTGCCACCGGCTGGGCTAGTGGTGCCTCCAGTGTCTGCAACCCCTAAACAACCTGATCGGGTGTGCGGGCGGCAGGAGTCTGAGTGCCTCCTCCAACTTGAGAAGTAGTTGTGGCCGTAGTAACTGAGACCGCCTGAGCCAAACCAGTGCACACTGATAGAATCTGAGCTAGAGCCTCCTGAAGGCCTGGAATCACAATAGGCACATCCGGTGCCTGAGCTGGTGCTGCTGGAGCGTCCGCAACTGGGACCTGATCCTGAATTGGGCGGCTGGTGGATCTGCAGGTGCTGCCCTAGCTGCTGTGCGGGCTACACCCCTGCCCCTACCACGGCCTCAACCGCGTCCTCGGCCCATAGTGGCCCCAACTGGTGGTACTGGTGGTCGTCCATCCTCACCGGTAGCACGTGTCCTCACCATCTGTGAGTGAATAGAACAACAGAAGTTAGTACTAGAATCAACAGATTCACACGACAGGAATTTAAGAATGAGAAGTTTTTCCTAAAGGTTCTGCAGCCTCTCGAGGATAAATACAGATGTCTCCGTACCGATCCGCGAGACTCTACTAAACCGGCTCATGACTCGCGAGACCTATGTAACCTAGGCTCTGATACCAATTTGTCACGACCCCAAATGCCCCAGTCGTGATGGCGCCTATCACAATACTAGGCAAGCCAACCCAAACAAATAACCACAGTAAATTCCTTTTAGTAAACCTTTTTTTCTAATATGGATTAAGCTTCCAATTTTCATGAGAAATATTTAAATCACTAAAATGCGCAGAAAAACAGTATAACAACAAACCAAGCACAGCCCAAACATCTGGTGTCACAAGTCTAGAGCCTCATACTACAACTAGTCTGACTGTCTAATACATGATAAGTCTAAAAATGCGGAAAACAAGAATAGGAAGGAGGAAAGCAGTGCTGCGGATGCGGTGCAGCTACCTTGCAGTCTCCGATTAGCTCCGAAAATGCTGAGAAAACTCACTCTACCGCTCGGGCACCTGAATATACACACAAGGTGCAGGGAGTAATGTGAGTATGCCAACTCAGTAAGTAACTAAAGTAAATAAGGTCTGAGTGCAGTGACGAGCAGTTAAAAATCATATATAAGAGCATACAACAGAATATCAAGTCAAACTCAACAGTTTAAAAGCCAGTTACTTCGTAAAAACTTCAGTTTCAATTGAAATACTTGGAATCATTTACTTAACAGTTTTCAACAGAGGCTCACTATAAAAGAAGACTGAAATCAGCAACAATGTCATAAATGGGCCCCTCGGGCAAGGTATCACTCATAATACAGCCTCTCGGGCAAGCCTCTCGGTCTCTCGTGACTCAACTCTCGTCACACAGCACTCACACTCAACACGCTGGCTCAGTAATATCTCATAATAGTAATAATCATAATAATCGATGCGGCGTGCAGCCCGATCCATAGTTTATAGTCGATTACGCTCACTGGGGGTGTACAGATTCCGGAGGGGCTCCTAAAGCCCAAGCGTCATATCGTTGTGCCGTGCAGCCCAATCTAATATATATATCCCTGCGGCATGCAGCCCGATCCATTAAGCATCGTTGCGGCGTGCAGCCCGATCCATACAATACACCTATAATATTGCTGTGGCGTGCAGCCTGATCCATAATATATACATAATCCTCACCATTAGGTCCTCAACCTCTCTCGGTCATTAACCTCACAGCCCCTCGAGCATAATAGTGGAAATTAGGGAAACTCAACCCAAACAGTTTTCATATTTTAAGAAACAGAGTGATAAAAACCAGATTTAAACAATAAACAGGTAAAACATGACTGAGGATATGCTTTCAAACAAATAGAGTGAGGAAAAACAGTAAAAATGCCCCTAAGGGTCTCAACAGGTCGACACAAGGCCCCAAACATGGCATATAACCCATAATATAGTATCAATCTCTAAAATACGTGATATCATAAGATTTCAAATCAAGTACGCAGCTTAATAGTCACTACGGGACGGACCAAGTCACAATCCCTACCGGTGCACGCCCACACGCTCGTCACCTAGCATGTGCGTCACCTCATTTATCAAAACAATACGAAATACTGGGCTTTATACCCTCGGTTCCAGATTTACAATGGTTACTTACCTCAAACCGGATGAAATACTACTCTGCGATGCCTTTTTCTCTCGCCTCAGCCTCAACTCGTGTCGAATCTACCCAAAATAAGAATCATAACATTAGAATAAGCTAAGGGAACAAAGCCCATGCAAAAATAATCAAATTATACGAAAAATCCCGAATTTGGTACAACCCGACCCCCGGGCCCACGTCTCGAAATTCGATAAAACCTTATCTCCTCATGAGTTCATACATATCAAAAGTAATAAAATCCGACCACAAATGACCCTCAAACCCTTGCTCAAAGGTCTCCAATCTCAAGCCCTAGTTTCCCAATTTTTAGCCCTTAATTTCCCTAAATTTTCAAGCCAAATCAGTGAAATAACACCATAGAAACGATTTTAGGGTCCAAAAACCTTACCTCTATGAAATCCCCTCGAAATACCTCTTCAAATAGCTCCCCCAAGCTCAAACCCACATGCAAATGGTGAAGAATAACTCAAAAATCGCGAAGGAAATCTTTTATACCTTCTGGCCCAGGCTTTTCGTACCTGTGACCCCATTAACACTTATGTGCTCCCGCTTCTGCGACCCAAGACTCCGCATCTACAGTTTTCACTTAAAGTCCAAGTTCCGCATCTGCGATCATCTCCTCGCACCTGCGCTACTGCAGGTGCGCTTCCTTAGCCGCTTCTGCGGTTCCAACTGATATTCTTCTTGGCCGCTTCTTGCCTTCCACTTCTGCGGGCATCGCACCTGCGGCCTCCCAACCGCAGGTGCAGTTATGACAGCAGCAAAAATGCTTCAGCTCCCAAACTCAACTCCATACTTTCCTCAATCATCCGAAATTACCCCGAGGCCCCCGGGACCTCAACCAAAAACACAAACCAGTCATATACCGCCATCCAAACTTATACCAATCTCCAAAACACCTCAAACAACATCGAAAAACACATCGGATTCAAGCCTAAGAACTCTAAAACTTCCGAATTCCGCTTTTGATCAAAAAGTCTACCAAACCACGTCCGAATGACCTGAAATTTTGCACATACAACCCAAATGACACAACGGACCTACTGCAACTCCCAGAATTCCATTCCGACCCCTATATCAAATCTCACCTATCAACCGGCAAATGCCAAAATTTTAATTTCTCCAATTCAAGCCTAAATCTACTACGGACCTCCAAAACACGTTCCGATCACACTCCTAAGTCCAAAATCACCTCCCGAAGCTATCCAAATCATCGGAATTTATATCCCAGCCCTATTTCACATAAGTCAACATCCGGTTGACTTTTCCAACTTAAACTTTCTCAATAGAGACTAAATGTCTCAAACCTTACCAAAACCTCTCTGAACCCGAGCCAACCAACCCGATAACACATAATGCAGCTGAACAAGACAATAAGAAGCAGAAATGGGGAAAACGAAGCGGTAACTCATGAAACGACCGGCCGGGTCGTTACATCGTCACAACTAAGGCACCTCTCAAGGAACAACAACGTCAAGAAAAGACATATCCATTGAAAAAGAACCGCAGCATGAAGAAAAACCAAGGGGGAATTGGTAGAGTATTACACAAAGATTTTTTAAATTTAGTACTTCCTAAAGAGCAATTTATATTAAAACTCCCTGGATCTCCACATTTTTTAGGGAGCTTATTTTGCGAGATGGCACTACAATGCTCTATCAGCTTGACAACCAATGTCCCTTCCACTTTCCGCTTCTTGGACAATATCTCCTTTATGAATTTAGCATAAGCTGGCATCTATGAAAGCACCTCTATGAAATGTATATTCACATGCACCTGCTTGAACACTTATAGAAAGCGCTCGAGTTGTTTGTCTAGCTTTTCTCTTCTTTGTTTCTAGGGGAACGGTAGAGCTGGAATATATTTTGCTCTCTTCAGTCTCATTATTTGTTGAATTATCATTTTTCTTCTTTTTTTGAGCTCTAATCTTTGTCGCACCCCTTTTACTCGCGAAATCGGGTTTCGACATTGACAACTCTTTTAAGGAAGGGTTTTAAAAGAGAGAGTTGCCACCTATAAAGTTTTTAAGGTGCGTTAGGGCACCTATGTGCAGATAACTCTATTTCACCAGTTTGCGTCACCAAAGATCGGGTAAGGGCTCGAAATTACCTCGAAGAGAAGGTGTTAGGCACTCTTCGAGGTCCATAACTGTAGGTCCCGGCAGAACTCAATTATGTGAATTAGTCTATGTTATCAAAGATAAGGAAACAAAGGGATCTGGGGAGTTAAACACAACTAATCGATGAAAGACAAGGTGGGGGGGTCCTAAATTTTTTAGCCTAAAGGATCACCCCGTGCAACATAAATAATACTTCGTAACTCCCTCAAGATGGGGTATTACTCATATTATCCAGCAGGCACAGACTATCATCTCCTGCTACTCGATTACTATCTATAAGTTGTTACCTAAAGCGCACTAGTTGATTCTAAACCGTACCCTATGCGTGCACTACCCGTCCCATGCCTATGGTCCAGGAGGCGTTTAGGCCTCTATTTTGGGATGGTTATAGACTTAACTTAGGTTGCTCAAAATGATAAAACTAGGCGACATGCAAAAAGCAAGTTGGACTTTCATGTAAAAGCAAATAAGGGCTCAAGTTAGCCTCCACACTTAGGCAGCAAATGCATGCAACAAATTAGGCGTTTGACAGTTTCAACAGTTAAGGTTGTTAGGTCCTATAGGCATGATCTCTAGGTGATTCTGGATTTTAATCATACTGGTTTATGCAAAGTAATTCCTATGTAACTATATAGTTGCCTACTGATTATAAGTATAAGCGGTTAAACCTATAGGCATGCTATCTAGGTGATTTACTCGGTATTAGGCAGTGACAAGCAAAGTGAGATATTCAGGATTACTCCGTTGTTCCTAAAGGCATGCATACTAAATGGCGTTCAATGAGGCAGTGTTTTAAAGCCTAATTTTAGTGCGTAACACATATGGTGATCACCCTATAGACATGATTCCTAACCTTGATGATTAAAACTTGTTTTAGTTCCTATAGGCATGCATAGTAAATGGACAAGTATGACACTAGCATATCAGTCAATTAAGAACCCTATAGGCATGATTTCTAAAGAGGCAAATTTGAATATACCGCAATGCAAATTGAACTTTGGTTACTTTATTTTCTATAGGCATGGTGTCTAATCATGTAAAGCAAAGTAGCCAGGATATTCATATTTGAGCCAAAGTAAACTCCGATAGGCAGGTCATCTAACATACAAAGCAGAATGTGTTTTAATAAATAAGCACCTATAGGCAGGTTATCTAACACAATAGAAGAATGAGCAAAGTAAACACCTATAGCAAAGATTTCTACCTATTCTCATGCAAACATAAAAAATAAACTCAGTTTTCCCAATTCACTATTGTCCCAATTGTTATTACAAATAATTATTACAGACCACAATCGAATGAATGAATTGCAAAGTATATATCTATAGGAAGCCTGCAGTAGGCCCAAATACACCTGGACAAGCCAGGCATTCAACTCGCAATAGCTCCAAAAGACCATATACAGTAGCCAGCAGTGAATGATTTAACCATATCTCGGAACCCAAATCTCTAGTGTGTCAGAGTTCCTAAGGGCTTCAAGAACCTAGGGTAGTGCTCACACTAGAGAAGAATGATCAGAATAGTACAAGGAAAACTAGGGACCAAATCCGAGTGTGTCAGAGTTTACGAGGGTCTCATACGAACCCTGAGCAGTGCTCATACCAGGAAGGTCAGGGGACAGTGCCTAAATTGCTTTGGCTTTCAGCCAGCAAAGAGTTAGAATTCAAAAGGGAGAGGCAGGATTGGGAAGTACACTTATGGACAGAATCAGATATAGAACACATAGTAACACTTGAACCTAAATAAGTTTTTTAACAAAGTCATGTGCTAATAAGGATCAGTTCATAGACATGCTTCACAAAGATAACAAAGACTTCAGATCAAACTAAGTCACAGAAAGAAGGCTCATTGACTAACAGTAGGTCTGGAGCACATTAACAAGGTATCATAACATAGTGAGCACAGAACCAGACAAATCTCATAGCAACAGGTTAAACAACAAGCTAGTGAATCTGCTAAGGCACAAATGATTAACCAGTTCGTAAGAAAGGTGTGCAAGCACGTTTAATGCTAAAGGACAGAGTTAAGCAGGTTTCACTAATTGGTTCAACTGAATTCAACATGTCTAAAATACAGAAAAGCAACTAGTCTAATAACAGTAACATATTAAACGAGTGACAAAGTAGAAAGGATTCAACAACTTACCAGTTCAGATGAAATAGAAAGGAATTTAACAATGTTGCAATGATCACCAATAGAAGCAAGCAATAGAGGATTTCTGGCCTTGGCTTCCAGCCGGCCAGGAATCAAAGCACAGAACAAGAATAGCAGTGTATAGTTTTTTGGAAGTGAGAATATTCAAGTTCTTCCTTCCTTTAAAGGGGAATGGGGGGGTTTAAATAGCACTGAATTAGAGCACGCAAAAATGGTAACAACTAATCAAGGTACAAGAAAGGAAAGCATCTAACAGTTGATTAAGGAAAGGAAACTCGAAACCCTAGTTTAGGTAAAACATACAAACCAGCAGAAGTAACTGGTAAAAAGACGCAAATAAGCATATAGACAGTGGTATTAACAAAGTAACTAAAGAATCAAAAACCCTTAAATTTAGGGTAAGTAAAAATTAGTCAAAAATTAACGGCAAGAGTTATAATAAAGATGCATAGAGACATATAGACGCGCATAATTAAGGATTGAGCTATTTGGTTCGATTTCAAAGAATCAAAAACCCTATGTTTTGGGTAAGTAAAAATTAGTCAGAAATATCAAAGAAAAATCATAATAAAGTGCACGGGGACATATATACGGATATACTAAAGGAAAAATAATTAAAGAATCGCGAACCAGTATTATATCTTAGGAAGATCTAAACCCTAGTTTTAGGGTGAGCAAAGAATCGCGAAGAGTCTCAGAGATTCATACCATAAATGAAACGAGAACGAACACAGATGGAAAGAGGCAAAGATCTGAACCAGATTTGGTTCAAAAATAAGAGAGATCTGCTTGCCATGTTAGGCAAGCAATTGTGTAACACCATAAACGGATAACCAGTAATGGGAAATGGTCAATAAGGTAAGGAAATCGCCGATTGACTCCATTTCTGGTTGGAATCGAAGGGGATTAGAGGTTACGGTGCTAGGGTTGGCAGAGACGAAGAGAGCGTTTGGGAGAGTTTAAGGGCGGCGGATGGCAGAGAATGGGATTAGGGTTTGGGGTTGTTGATACCCAAATTTTCCCTATAATAATTTTCCAAATTGCATATATACCTCCAAAACTATGCATTAGCATCAATTAATATTTTTTTTCACAATTTCTGCATTTTTAAAGATTTTAATTAACTTACCCCGGTATTCGTATTTATGTAAACAATCACTGATTGCATCACAAATGGTTTTATAATAATTTTTGTGGTTTAATTTTATCATTTTACATTTGTACTAAGTTTTAATTATTGCACAAACAGCCACATTTACATTTTTGGGGTTATAATTGCAATCACTTTGCAATTATAGCCCATGCACGCATTATTGCATTATTCTGCCATAAAATAGCTTTTTACATTTTTTAAATACTAAGTAATTATTTTTAAAACATTTCTAGGTATGAAAATTATTTTTGTAATCTGTTAATTATTTTTAAAAATTATTGTTTATCAATTAAATGGGTATTTAACAAATGGGCCCTTTTATTTTTTGGACCTAGCCTAATTAAATAGACCAAATTCGGTCCCAAACCAATTTATTAAACCCAAGCCCAATTTAAAATAACCCTAACCAAATTAAACCTACCCGACACAGCAACTCTGTTTAATCATGGCCGTTGATCTTTTAGATCAACGGTCCACGATTAAACTTACCATATTAATCCCAAAAAACCCCCTAAACCCTTTCATTTCTCTCATTTCCGCCGCCCTTCGTTCCCTCATATCTCAACTCTCTCTCAACCTAACCCTAAAACCTAGCCGCCGTCACCTGCAAAACTTCCCATCTATGGTGTTTCTCTGTACTTTTCGGCCCTTGCGGGCCTGCTACATCTTCTGGTTGTTCGACTTCGTTGATCTATGAGAGAATCTCGAACAGATTCAACCTGGTTTTATTCGGAACTTTTTCAGAGGCCTGTCTATGGCCATTTCCGTTTGTGAGTGTTGTTTTCTTCCTTTTTTTTGGTTCGAATCTATGGGTTTAGACCAATTTCCTTTAGTCTCTGTCATTTTCAAAAAATCTAGTCTTATGACTACTTGGGTCTGTTCAGATCCTTGTAGATCTGAAACATTCCGAGTTTCTACGAAGAACTTTCTATTTCTCTTATCATTATTTGGTTTCAGTGATTTCTAAGAATTAGGGTTCGTCCTAAGTTCTCTTCAAACGATTTTCAAACTTCCAAGTGTTGAATCTGACTATCCTTTACTGGTTTGGTTGATTTTTGTGTATACGCTTAAACCCTAGGTCTTTCTGTCTCCGGCACTAGTTATTTCAGTGATTTTTCCCTTTATTTGTCGAGTTCTGTCAATCCAATATACCGATTGATTTTTATTTGGGATTCGAATCATATTTTCCTGATTAAGATCAGTATCTCTCTGTGATTTTTACCTATTTCCTTATTTGTGACATTAATTGGTAATATTTGACTTATTTGAACTATCAGTCTGACTTAGGGATTCGATTGATTTCTATATGGTATAAGAATGATTCCTTGCCTTATTTGAGTCCTAGTTTTGTACCATTAATTGACTCTCCTCATTCTAAGGGGTCTCTTCCAGATTCTTCTATATGAATTGACTCGCTAATTGGCTGATTGATTTGATTACCCTTATTTTATGAACTATGATTCACTCTTTACCTTATTTGTTTTTACCTCACTAAGTGCTATATATACTCTCATTCTGATTCTTCTGAACACGAACAATAGTTCACCAACACACTCACACACAAACTCTGCTCTCATCTCTCTCTGCTACTTGTGTTCATTGCTTGTCTAGTCGGCTGAAAGCCAAGACTAGACTGTTCAATCCTGCCTACTTTACTTTCTGCTTATGTTCCTTTAACTGGTATGCTCTCTCTATTATCATTCAGTTAAACCTATGTGTTTCTCTTACAATCAGTATGCCTTCTTCTGAACCTGTATGTTTTCCTGCTTAGCATGTCTACTACTATTTTAATTCAACTATGTGCCATGTTATTAGCATGTTCGCTTTCCTGTTATTAAACCAGTAGGATCTCTACATCAGCCTGCCTATCTTTAATTAAACCTATGTGCTTCATATTGTTCTTAATCAACATGTGTACTGACATTCAATTAGATTACATGTTTCCTGTTATTCGACTTAACCTATATGCTTCCTGTTATTTAATATGTTCCCTTATAGTTAACATTTTTTCTTTCTGCTTAGTAAAACTGATGTGTTTGATGCATGTCACGACCCTAAACCCAAACCCGGTCGTGATGGCGCCTCTCGTGAAGACAAGGCCAGCCGACACACTTCCAATTCACTTTAAGCAGTTAAAATAATAAATACCAAGTCTTTAATAGAAATAAAATCCCAAAATAACAGTATAAGTTGCGGAATTAAAAACCAACATAGCCCGACATCGGGATGTCACCAGTCATGAGCATCTAAAACAATACTAGAAGTCTGAAGTCTAATCCACTACTACATAACTGAATCAAAAGAACTAAAATAGATGGAGACTACACTGGGCTGCGAATCGCCAAGCAGCTACCTAGTAAATCTCCGAAGACCTGCTGGACTATCAACCCTCAGGAGCAGGACCTGTAGCGCCCGAATCTGCACACAGGGGTGCAGGGAATAAAGTGAGTACTCCAACTCAGTGAGTAATAAAAATAAATGAAGACTGAGCGATATAAAATCACGTAAGGCACAACATTAAGCTAAAAGTGGCTAGACAAAATCAGTAATTATAATTAAGCAATGAGATCTCATAAACATCCTTTAAACAGTTAAACAATATACAGGAAAAACAACTAAAAAGTAAACACATAATAACTGCCCCTCTGGCACAGTAACAACAGAATCAGCCCCTCGGGCAATATCACAGAACAATACCAGCCCCTCGGGCTTTATCTCATATCACAATGGGTATCCGCGCTCACTGGGGTGTACAGACTCCGGGCGGGGCCCCTTACGGTCCAAGCGCAATATCAAGCCATCTCATGGCATCATAAACAGGCTCTCGGCCTCATATCAAATCTCAAGCCACCTCGTGGCGTACAAATCACAGGCCCTAGGCCTCATTAGCATAATCAATATATCACTGCTGCGGCGTGCAGCCCGACCCAAAGTACCCTCACACCACAGGCCCTCGTCCTTTCTCAGTCAGAATCTCATAAGCCCCTCGGGCATCAATAAAACATGAAGCTCAGCTCAAAATATATTTAAAAATATCATTTAATGTGTATAAAACAGAATAACATAGCTGAGTTTTGAAAATAGTGAAATATAGTATGACTGAGCACCAGTATGAAATCAAACAGTGAGGAAAATATCATTTAAACTCCCCTAAGGGCTCAAACAGTTGGCACGAAACCCACATATGGCATTTAGCCCAAAATATAATAATATTAAACAATTAACTGTCAAATACGCAGTAAAATAGTCATTCGGGATGGACTAAGTCACAATCCCTAACGGTGTACGACCCCACACTCGTCACCTAGCGTGTGTCACACCTCAACATAGTCGTACGTTGTGAAATTCCGAGGTTTCATACCCTCAGGACAACATTTAAAATCATTACACACCTCAATCCGGCCCGAAGTTTAGCTTGCAATGCCCTTGCCCTTCGAATCGATCTCCCGATGCTCTGAATCTACCAAAACAGAGAACACAACCATTAATTTATGCTACAGAGACGAAGCCCATTCGAAAATAATCGAAAAACATCAAAAATCCCGAAATTGCTCAAACCCCCCCCCCCCCTCCCGGCCCATGTCTCGGAATCCGACAAAATTAACATCAATGGAATCCTCATCCTCTGACGAGTTCATACATATCAAATTTACCAAAATCTGACCTCATATCTCAAATTCTCAAAATCCACTCTCCAATTTCAAGCCCTAATTTCCCAACTCTTCCTCTAATTTTTCCACTAATTTTCATGATTAAACAATGGAATAATCACCATAAACACAAGGTATAAGGCCCAAGTAGCTTACCTCTACAGAAACACTTGATCCCCTCTTGAAATCACAGCTTGGAGCTCCAAAATAGCACAAAAATGGTGAACAAATGACTGAAAATCGCGAAGGGCATTTATATACATTCTGCCCAGCACTTCCGCACCTGCGATCCCATAAGCGCACATGCGCTTCCGCTTCTGCGGAAAAACACCCGCTTCTGCGGATTTCACTTACTCCTTCAGATTCCGCATCTGCGACCCAGGTATCGCACCTGCGGTCCCGCAGATGCGATCAAAGTCTCCGCTTCTGCGGCCAGCACCACTTTTGCGGTCTCCTTAACGCACCAGCGGCATCGCACCTGCGATCACCAATCCGTAGGTGCGGAAACAACAGAGGCAGCAAATTTTCTGCTGCAAAACTCCAAGTCCGACTTCCCGGTAACTATCCGAAATTACCCCGAGGCCCCCGAGATCTCAACCAAAAGAACAAACATATCCCATAACCTTATTCAAACCTGTACCAATCTTCAAAACACCTCAAACAACATCAAAATCACCAAACTCATCGAATTCAAGCCTAAGGTTCTAAATTCTTCCGCATTCCGCTTTTGATCAAAAACCCAACAAAACCACGTCCAAATGACCTGAAATTTTGCACACACGTCACAAATGCCACAACGAAGCTACTGCAACTTCCGGAATTCCATTCCGACCCCTATATCAAAATCTCACCTATTAACTGGAAAACGCCAAAATCTCAATTTCGTCAATTCAAGCCTAAACCTTCCACGGACTTCCAAAGTGCATTCCGATCACGCTCCTAAGTCCCAAATCACCTAACGGAGCTAACCAAATCATAAAAGTTCCGATCCGAGATCGTATACAAACAAGTCAAATCTTGGTCAGATTACCCTGAAAACCAAAACCGACGATTTACATAAGTCATCATGCGGGGCTAGACATGCCCGAGAACTGGCGAGCGAAGTGCAAAAGCTCAAAACGACCGGTCGGGTCGTTACATCCTCCCTCACTTAAACATACGTTCGTCCTCGAACGTGCCCAGGGTTGTTCCGAAAACCATCAAATCACTGTGTAAGCTTACCGTGCACATACCCGGGGGTGGTCCCACGTCACCCTATCTCATATAAGTCCGATAACACAATGTAATTGAAATTTCACAATCCAACCTAGCCCATAAATCTTAGAACCACTTTTCCACTTCCGAAATCATCCACAAGATCAGAATCTCACATCTATACTCTGAATAAGCCCAAGCAAGCTGTAATGACCCATACCTGCAGCCTCAGGTGCAATTACATGATATAACACATAACTCCAACACTTGTAGCGATAGATTTTAATCACAACGGCTGCAGACAACGACCGAACACCGATGGAAAACCTCTCATCAACTAAAGTCTCATCCCAACACTTTCATATACTGCCAATGATAAATGAAACACGCAGTAAGCCATAACCATTTCTCAGATCAACCATGCATGAAGCCACTTCTCCTTTGGCAAAGACCATAGCAAATTTCTGAGTCGAACCTCGATATTATCCTTCCAACATGCTGAAATCGAATCCGTTTGTATTCATTCTAGATCCCAACAATCTCATCTAATTCCAACACAACTACTCTGGCGACATGACACATCAATACAATCTAAGACACAACTCGTGCAATCCGCGCACCAATAAGCAGCAATCTGAACGTACTCAAATCATGAAAACGACTCAAATGAGAGAGTTGTACCACAAGCTTACCAATACCACCACACCAAATGCTGAGAACCCGTCACACCTCGTAGAAACAGAATACCCGAATCTATCCCGAAGGATCATACCTCCACATAACTTCGCTCCAATGTGCGACCTCATCCAAACACTGATCCACATGAAACACCTCAAGTCATTATGCTCAAATCGACAACCACGCGCAATTTGATGTCTAGAACCAAAAGCAAATCACCATAAACACGGAGAAGAAATTGACATAACATCACACAAACCCGAAAGGACACAATCAAAACGCCATCCGCCGAGTAATACCCATACTCTTCCCGCTCAAATTCCACTGAGAGACCCCAATAAAACCGCACCACATGTGCCTATAACCAACAAATCATAACGCCCCGTAACACTGGAAAGGTAACTCATAGATCTTCCCAGATTACTAATAAGCTCAATAACAATCGAATAAACACATCCTTCAACAATACAATTCGGATCCAACCAGGCCGACTCAAGTTAGAACACACATCCACATTGGCCTGCCAACGAACCCCTCATCAAGAAAACCTTGAAGCTGCTCCTTCAACTCCTTTAACTCTGCCGGTGCCATACGATACGGGGTCCAGCACCAAATCAATGCCGAAATCAACAACCATGTCCGGTGACATGCCCGGCAGCAGGAAACACAATCGGAAAAGTCCCTCATCACTAGAACCGAATCAATGGTAGGAGTCTCTGCACTGACATCCATCACGAAGGCCAAATAAGAAAGACAACCCTTCCCAGCCATCCGCTAGGTCTTCAAAAATGATATCACCCTACTAGAAACATAATTCGTCAAACCTTGCCACTCAATCCGTGGCATCCCTGGCATAGCCAACGCTGCCGTCTTAGCCCAACAGTCCAAAATAACACGACACTGAGACAACCAGTCTATACCCAATATCACATTCAAAATCAAACATACCAAGCAACGAGGATCCACTCTGGTCTCCAAACTCCAATAATTACCACACAAGACTAGTATACGCGGTCCATGACCTAAGCTGTTTTTGAGAACTTCCCGTCTCCAAATCCATGTAGCACACAAATCACCATATCCGATCCCAATTTTGCCGTCCGAATACATACCACACCTCTAATACCCAATCATTCCACGAGAGATACTCTAAAATTCTTCTGTGCCGCCAAGCAAACTCGAATATCAGGAGTCGATCTAACAAGAAAGTGTCGCAATACTACCGAAGTACCATCAACTTAATCACATTGCCTTTTTCTGAAACATATACCCTCGTCAAATCACCCCAATTAGCAATACCATTTCCTTAATCATCTGAAGATCATTTCTCTAATTATCTTAAGCTGCCCGTTGCCTAAGAGTTTTATGAACTTCCTTTCAAAACTGAACTGTGACCTTACATATGCAAATCTCAATCCTACACAACATACCGCATATACCATACCATCCTATGATAAATATGAGAACTTCATAATCCACTCCAAGCTACAAGCAACTATGTACTCAACCAGCCAAGAACTTTTCCATTTGATCCCATCTAGGAGAAAATCACTATACATCCCATGCTCCTCATGCTAGTAGAAAAGATACATCTCTAATCGTGGTAGAAATTATCAAGAACTCTACGAATCCCCTTTGCACAAAACCGAACCATCAGGACTGAATCCTTCTAAGTCAACCAAGCTACACAGGCCATCAAAACCTAAGAGCATTGCCACGAAACACCTGTGGAAACCCACCACTTCATAAGCACCCAAGAGCCGATCATATCCATTACCATGCCGATCCATCCTACCACCAAGCTATCCCATGTATCCGAGTTTCCTTCTGATTTACCTTCAACTTGATACTCCTTCTTGCTATAACACCACAATTCCTCAACCCAGACTCACCATACGAGACCCAAGCATAAAACCACACCGCCCAAGTCTCATAAGCCGCTGGATACTCTCTTAAATATTCCCAAAAGCGCCATATTCAAAATACCTACTCTGAAGAGACTTTCTGCGAATCCGAAATCATTACCTTCCTGCTACAATATATATAGAATCCCATAATTGATACAGAATGACACAAGTCTTGACACCCTCCAATGCAAACCTCAGTTTCTAGCCAAATTATACACTTGAAAATTCCCAACTTTTACATGTGAAATCTTGAACTCATTAGGACCATTCTCGAGAGTCATCCACTCTGCTCAAACCTCAATTAGATCGATCAAATGAACCGAACAACCTGTGCCTCATTAGCACTCCGACACCGCTGAATGTAACCTCATCTACGACCAATCAACTTCCTGCTCTATACACCGATCATCCTTCACTAAAACCCACTCAAGACACTCCGTGATTCTCATACACCTTATGAAGCATAATATAAAATTTGTAAAAAAAATTTCCTTTGCTCGAGCCATCCTCGATCTCAACCTCCGCAAGCCATAACTGATTCACCCGTACGTCTCAAACTGGAACCAACATAGCACATAATCGTGCAACCAACTAATCAATAGCAGAATCCCCCACTTGGCTCGAAGCCATAGATCAAAACACACACAATGACTCATAATGCTTATACTCAATTACTGCCATAATACTATGGCGAGATTAAACTCGATCCTTCATAAACTCGTGAAACACCGACCATCTAGTACTTTAAATCTTTTGCCAATCTCGCATTCACTCTTGCAACAGCTAAACCCACTATCTTAAGTGACCCAAATTTAAATTGCAACACATATCTTTCACTTGTAAATGAGATCTCTAACAGACAACATAAGGATCACACAACTTCAGAACACCCCGCAGGAGATAACCCACCTGTTTTGCCTCAAAATAACATTTCTGTATACCTTCCACCGTCATAGACATTACACAGTCGCTTGATCTTCCTGAGTCTGAACTCATACCGCAACACGAAATTTACTTCACTCCCAGCTAGGAAACATGAAAAGATTCTTCACACACCCATAACTCGGGGATATACCTCAAATCGAGATGAAAATCAAGTACCTAATAGTTTTTCTATCCTCCAGCGGACCCTTCTCGTCGCTTCCAAATCATATGATTACATCTCGCAGTCATAACATACTCATCGCATAGCCATCCGGCCATCACTTCTACTATCAGGGACACTACCGAACATATAAGTTCAAAAACACTTGCTCACACAATCAGCACCTCGGTGCTCAAGCCATAGGCAAAAACCCGGCCTCGAGTCCTCTAGACTGGCCCAACATCAACACACAGAGATCACATCTCGCCCCTCAATCAGGGAATCACAAGCCATTGATACACATCTGATACTGAGCGCTCGTTCGCGCATACGAATGCGTGGAAGGAATTCAAAGAGTTATATTTCAAGCTGAATCAAGGACGCACGATAAGAGTTCGAGAATGTGAAGTTTTTCCTAAAGGTTCTGCAGCCTCCCGAGGATAAGTACAGACATCTCCATACCGATCCGCGAGAGTCTACTAAACCTGCTCATGACTCGCGAGACATATGTAACCTAGGCTCTGATACCAACTTGTCACGACCCTAAACCCAAACCCGGTCGTGATGGCACCTCTCGTGAAGACAAGGCCAGCCGACACACTTCCAATTCACTTTAAGCAGTTAAAATAATAAATACCAAGTATTTAATAGAAATAAACTCCCAAAATAACAGTATAAGTTACGGAATTAAAAACCAACACAGCGCGACATCGGGATGTCACCAGTCTTGAGCATCTAAAACAATACTAGAAGTCTGAAGTCTAATCCACTACTATATAACTGAATCAAAAGAACTAAGATAGAGGGAGAATGCACTGGGCTGCGAATTGCCAAGCAGCTACCTAGTAAATCTCCGAGGACCTGCAGGACTATCAACCATCAGGAGCAGGACCTGTAGCGCCCGAATCTGCACACAGGGGTGCAGGGAGTAAAGTGAGTACTCCAACTCAGTGAGTAATAAAAATAAATGAAGACTGAGCGATATAAAATCACGTAAGGCACAACATTAAGCTAAAAGAGGCTAGACAAAATCAGTAAATATAATTAAGCAATGAGATCTCATAAACATCCGTTAAACAGTTAAACTATATGCAGGAAAACAGCTAAAAAGTAAACACATAATAACTGCCCCTCGGGCACAGAAACAACAGAATCAGCCCCTCGGGCAATATCACAGAACAATACCAGCCCCTCGGGCTATATCTCATATCACAATGGGTACCCGTGCTCACTGTACAGACTCCGGGAGGGGCCCCTTACGGACCAAGCGCAATATCAAGCCATCACGTGGCATCATAAACAGGCTCTCGTCCTCATATCAAATCTCAAGCCAGCCCTCGGCCTTTCTCAGTCAGAATCTCATAAGCCCCTCGGGCATCAGTAAAACATGAAGCTCAGCTCAAAATATCATTAAAAATATCATTTAATGTGTTTAAAACAGAATAACATAGCTGAGTTTTGAAAATAGTGAAATATAGTACGACTGAGAACCAGTATGAAATCAAACAGTGAGGAAAATATCATTTAAACTCCCCTAAGGGTTCAAACAGTTGGCACGAAGCCCACATATGGCATTTAGCCCAAAATATAATAATATTAAATAATTAACTGTCAAATATGCAGTAATAGTCATTCGAGATGGACTAAGTCACAATCCCTAACGGTGTACGACCCCACGCTCGTCACCTAGCGTGTGCCATACCTCAACATAGCGGTACGCTGTGAAATTCCGGGGTTTCATACCCTTAGGACAGCATTTAAAATCATTACTCACCTCAATCCGGCCCGAAGTTTAGCTTGCAATGCCCTTGCCCTTCGAATCGATCTCCGGATGCTCCGAATCTACCAAAAATCAGAACGTTACCATTAATTTATGCTAAAGGGACGAAGCCCATTCGAAAATAATCGAAAAACATCAAAAATCTCGAAATTGCTCAAACCCGGCCCCCCGGGCCCACGTCTCGGAATCCGACAAAATTAACATCAATGGAATCCTCATCCTCTCACGAATTCATACATATCAAATTTACCAAAATCCGACCTCATATGGTCACTCAAATTCTCAAAATCCAGTCTCCAATTTCAAGCCCTAATTTCCTAACTCTTCCTCTAATTTTTCCACTAATTTTCATGATTAAACAATGGAATAATAACCATAAACACAAGGGGCCCAAGTAGCTTACCTCTACGGAAACACTTGATCCCCTCTTGAAATCACAGCTTGGAGCTCCAAAATCGCACAAAAATGGTGAACAAATGACTGAAAATCGTGAAGGGGCATTTTTATACATTCTGCCCAGCACTTCCGCACCTGCGATCCCATAAGCGCACCTGCGCTGCCGCTTCTACGGAAAAACACCCACTTCTGCAGATTTCACTTACTCCTTCAGATTCCGCATCTGCGACCAAGGTATCGCACCTGCGGTCCCGCAGATGTGGTCAACGTCTCCGCTTCTGCGGCCAGCACTGCTTTTGCGGTCTCCTTTACGTACCAGCGGCATCACACCTGAGGTCACCAATCTGCAGGTGCGGAAACAACAGAGGCAGCAAATTTTCTGCTGCAAAACTTCAAGTCCGACTTCCCGATAACTATCCGAAATCACCCCGAGGCCCCCGGGACCTCAACCAAAAGAACAAACATATCCCATAACCTTATTCAAACTTGTACCAATCTTCAAAACACCTCAAACAACATCAAAATCACCAAAACGCATCAAATTCAAGCCTAAGGTTCTAAATTCTTCCGCATGCCGCTTTTGATCAAAAAACCAACAAAACCACGTCCAAATGACCTGAAATTTTGCACACACGTCACAAATGACACAACGGAGCTACTACAAATTCGGAAATTCCATTCCGACCCCTATATCAAAATCTCACCTATTAACCGAAAAACGCCAAAATCTAAATTTCGTCAATTCAAGCCTAAACCTTCCACGGACCTCCAAAATGCATTTCGATCACGCTCTAAGTCCCAAATCACCTAACGGAGCTAACCAAATCATAAAATTTCGGATCCGAGATCGTATACAAACAAGTCAAATCATGGTCAAACCTTTCAAATTTCAAGCTTCAAACTAGGAACTGTTCTTCCAAATTCACTCCGATTAACCTGAAAACCAAAACCGACGATTCACATAAGTCATAATGCATAATACGGGGCTAGACATGCCCGAGAACTGGCGAGCAAAGTGCAAAAGCTCAAAACAACCAGTTAGATCGTTACATTGCAATAGTATGTCTACTTCTATGTTTACTCCAATAGCATACCTACTTCTATTTGATTGAACCTAAGTGTCCTGCTCTTAATCTGTTTCTTCCTGCTCTAGCTATACTTATGTGTTTCCACATGAGCCAGACTCATGCTATTTCTTTTTCACTAGCATGTCCCTTCTATCCTATGTGCACCTCTGACCAACAGTTGCTCCTAAGCCCTGTTGTCCCTTTGCATGTAACTATGTGCTCATCTAGTAATAGTTGATAAACTAAGATGAATGTGGGTCTTTTCTTTGACGTTTTATGACTATGTTCTGTGTGCTTTTGGTTTGCTGAACCTTTGTTCAGAATGCTTCCAAAACTATTTTTTTTCTCCTTATATGTCTTTACCTCTAAACTATTTCACACTTCTACCATTGGCTTCACTTTTAAACTATTTTCGCTCTTAAATGTTTTCCCTTGTTAAACTAGGTTCACTTCTGGATTGTTTTACTTCTGAACTGTTTCTTCAAATTGTTGTCCATTCTTTCAAGCACTATCTCCCACTCTTACTCTTAGAATACCTAGGATCCTACCCCTCCAGTATGTGTACTGCCTAGAAATCCATGAGATTCCTTCGAGCTCTCGCACACTGGGGCCGGCCTCTCCACACTGCACAAATAACTACTTCTCTTTGAAAGTTTTTTGGTGTGAGCATTGCCCGGGGTCCCAGAGGCCCTTGGGAACTTTGATACACCAGGATACTATTGGATGCACTGTGAGGTTCCGGCATTTTTGGATTGGCTGAACGCCTGGTCCGCCAGGTTTATCCTTTGGGCCTATATTCAGGCTCCCTATAGTTGTAGCAGTTTCACTTCTGTAATTCTTTATTAATGTTGGTCTGTAATAATAATTTCTTGTAAACAGATATTGGGGAGATTAGTAAAAGGGAGGGATCTTTATTCATATCCTGTTGGGAAAGGGTAGATACCATGCCTATACGTTGTTACAATATTTGTTTATTTAGAAACCATGCCTATAGGTTGTTACAATATTTGTTTATTTAGAAACCATGACTATTGGTTGTTACAATACTTGTTTATTTAGATTCCATGCCTATAAGTTGTTATAATGTTTGTTCATTTGGATATCATGACTATAGGGTTCAAATATACTTCTGCAATCAGAAATCATATCATTGTGTTGTTTGTCTATTTGCATGCATCCTAGATACCATGCCTATAGGCTTAAAAATCAATCTTGCACTTTTAGATATCATGCCTATAGGTTAGAAAAGTTAATCTCTGCATTTAGGAGCCTGTTAAATAGTCCAGCATATTCGACATTGTCAATCTTGCGTTCTGGACGTTTTGCTTGTCTAAAATCAGCCTTTAATGCCAATGAGGTTTTAAGATTAACCACTGCGTTTAGCTACCCTTGTCTAAAATCAGTTACTACACCTAGGTGGCAAGCCTATAGGACTTAATAAACTCGAATCGTTTTAAACTGATTCCCAGAATTCCGATTGCATTTAGACAACGTGTTTATAAGGTATTACAGATCTACGCCTAGGAAAGCCTATAGGTAATCAAGGTCAAATAAAAACTGTGGAACTATGCTTTGCTTATTTGTGACTGCTCAGATTTTACAGTTGTTAAAATCAGTAGGCAAACTGATTAGGTCTTTAATGCTTCGCCTTAACACCATGCTGCATATTCTCTGCTTGTCATGCTCACCTAGATATCCTGTTCTAAGACCTTCCCGAGATATCTGGAATCTGTTGTTTGAGACGTGCACTTATTTTCTCTATTTGTGGAGGTAAAATGTGAGCCTTTTGACTGTTCTATCTTTGGTCCAGTCCTACGTGTTTTGTTTGTTGCCTAGAGTTTTCTCCTTTTAATTACTGTAAGAGAGTCTACATCCACCTTAACTAGAAGTCAAAAATACCTCCGGGATTATCTAAGTAAAGGGACGAGTAATGCACGCATAGGATACATCTTAAGGTTGCTAGAACGCTTTAGGCTATGACCAAGGGAAGGGTAATTGGGTAGTAAAGGATATGATGACCTGTGCGCTAATGCCACGTGTAAACCCTCTACTTGAGGAAGGCTTACCAGGTATTGTACAGATGTGATCCTATAGGACTTCCCTCATCTTATTTACATATGTGTGCTTGGATTGCTTATCTGTTAAATCTATTTTATCTTATATGTGTGCTTAGAATGCCTATCTATTAAATGACTAATTCACATAATTTGAGTTCGGTCGGGACCCACCGTTGTGGACCACGAGGGGTGCCTAACACCTTCCCCTCAAGGTTATTTCGGGGCCTTACCCAAGTCTCTGGTAATGCAAACCAGTTTTATGAGTTACTTGCTTTAGGTGCCCTAACACACCTTAAATTCGTTAGGTGGCGACTCTTCAAATTCAAATACCCAATTCCCAAAAGGAAATGAGTTGTTCCCAATGAATGTCGAAACTCGGACTTCGCGAGGAAAAAGGGGGCGCGACAGCATGGCGACTCTACTGGGGATATTTTAGGCTCTTACCATAACGAACTTGTTTTTGTGAATTAGTCTCAAGCATGCTTTATTTTGTTGATACAACCTTTCCCTTCCCCCCTTATTTGGATTTAATTGCTTATTTTCAAGCATTTATGATTTCTTTCATTTCTTGAAACTGACTTGTTTCCTTGTTTTCCTTTTGTAACTGTCTTTCAATTATTTAAATACCGCATTTATCATTTTTAACGTGCAAATACTTGACAACATGCTATTTATTGTTGCATAAATCATGCTCAACATCATATTCCACTCGTGCATAGTCAATCCTATAGCAACGCTTGATGAGTGTTTGCGCTCTTCCTATATATCACCCTTTTAAATTCGGAAAGGCGTATTTGCGGTAAAACTAGTCGATAAGCAGTGCGTTTGACGGCTCCGTGCCTTTCCCCCTCAAGTTGTCCGCTTGAGGATCCCAGTCTAGACCTCTATAGTAACCTTACTGTCACGACCCAAACCGATGGCCCGCGATGGGCACCCAGTACCTTACTCAATCGAGTACCAACGTAACGTATCTTTCTTATTACATCATCATATACACGTGACATACGGGCCCTAATAGGCCAACATGATCTTTTATAAACACGAAACATAGGCCGACTAGGCCGCATAATCTTTCACGTACACGACATATGTCTACAAGCCTCTAAGAGTAAATAGATGTCATAAAGGTCGGGACAGAGTCCCGCCATACCAAACAATACACGTCTAAATCATACTAACCAAACAAGCAACTCCGAAGCAAATGGAGCGCACCAACATCTTCCGCTGAGCTGATAGCCTACTTGGAGGGCTCTCGACCTGTCTATCGGGAACTGCGAGCATGAAACGCAGCGTCCCCAGGCAAAAGGGACGTCAGTACGAATAATGTACCGAGTATATAAGGCACATAGATAAATACATAAGGGACATGGACGAAATATAGAGTACATGACTCAATCTGTAAGTCTGAACAACTTTGTAAATCATAAATTACTTTTAGCGTCATGCATATGCGTATGAATGTCATGTCGTGCATAGGTACATGTTTCATAACATCATCAGCCTCTGAGGGCATCCAATCATATCATATCGGCCACTGTGGGCAAAATCATCAACGTATACCAGCTGATCAGGTGGTGGTGCGTATATAATGCCATAACCTTTCTCATATCCCATATACATACATATACATACATATATACGCGTATATAATGTCGTTTGAATCATATTTCAGCCACTGTGGGCAACATTATCATCATATACCAGCTGATCAGGTGGTGGTGCGTATATAACACCGTAATCTTTTCCCATATCCCATATACATATATTTACATATATACGCGTATATAACGCCATCTGGTCATGGGTCAATGCACATGTATAAATGAGTGAAATGCATGAAAAATACATAATAATCTCGATATTCCTTCCGGATAAACTTTTCCAACTGCGTATTATTTTGAGACCCATGAACAGAAGATAATAATAATTCTCATGGGGAATCAAGAATATAGACACCTCTACTATTTCTATGAATAGAATAATTTATAGAAAACTGTGTATTTGCTCGTTTCTTCAGTATAATTTGGAA
Organism: Nicotiana attenuata; assembly: GCF_001879085.1. NCBI lineage: Eukaryota > Viridiplantae > Streptophyta > Magnoliopsida > Solanales > Solanaceae > Nicotiana > Nicotiana attenuata. The sequence goes on from NW_017670642.1 coordinate 63,431, forward strand.
CATGCCAAAAGAAAGAAGGGAGGGCCTTAACATATCTGTTCCTTAAACTATTTGATCGAAGTGAAGCTTCTGCTTCCGTGAAACACGTTGGAACGAGAGGATGAAGCTTCAGCTTCTGAATTTGAACGAAACCTTGCCTATGGATTTGAATATTTGGACGAACTGATTTTGAATCTTCACGTTTTTGGTTTTTTAAAACCAAAGAATGCAATGTTGTTTGATTTTTAATGAAGGAAAATGTTTCTGATTCAATGGAACGTCTTTAGCTTTTTAAGCCCAAAGGCAGATTGTTTTCTGAAGTCTTTACAAGACTAAATGTCTTGGATAAATCAAATCTTATCACGACAAAGACTTAAGTTATCACATATTGGCCATTTGGAATAGTGACTACTTAGTCATTTCCTAATTGTTGTGGCTACTTGCCACGTGGGGTGGGGGTGGGATATTAATTAATTTATCCACTTATTAGTTAACAGGGTAATGTCCTGTTACCCGGTAATTAATCAATTACCCGTATAATTTAAAGATTGCCTCAACTTAATTAAATACTACTCTCTTTTAACATACCTTGTACACCTTACTATCATGGCCACGTAGTACCTTGTATGGCACTAGTCCATAAATACCAGGTATTTTAGCTCGGGCCGTATTTTATCCCAAAATGCCAAACTTTGACAAAATTTATTTTCTTAGACTTGCTCCCCCTTTCACCTTCATGAATTTACTAATCACTTGTGAAATAGCATAATCCTTATAATCCCCAAATAATCTTTTCCTTGGACTGATGTCAATTACCTTACGACAAATTCAACGTAAAATACTGCAGGGTGCAACATCGTCGTAACTTATTACTGCAAAGCGTAATATCACCGTAATGTAATACTGTCGGGTACAACACTGTCGTAACTTAATACTGCAGGATGTAACATCAATGGTAATATATTACTGCATAGGGTAACACGATCTTAACATATTACTGCAAAGCATAACACGTCGTAATATAATACTGCGGGATGTAATATTGACGTAATATTGCGGGGCGTACATTATTCCCCCCTTTGGAACATTCATCCTTGAATGTTGACTGATGCTCTTATCATTTTCGTAACTAATAGCTCTTGTGAATACCTTAATACTCTTCTTGCCATTTAAGCAGTTGCTATGTGAATAAATCCAAAGTCTAGGGTATTCCCCCCTTTTGTCTTTTTGCTCATATCATGCCCTGTGGTCGAAATCTTCCTAATCTTGCAACTTCTGTTACCTCCGGTCATGCATCCTGTATGACCCTGGTTTTGTAGGCGCACTTATGCGATTCATCTTTCCTTTTTCCTTTTATCTTTTAGTCAATCTGTAGGCCTTACTTTGTATATACAAGGCTTAATAGGATGCCACTCTGGGCTTCTATAGGTATACTGAAGTCCTTTGTTCGATACTTTGTAGAACTTGCGAATATGGCCATATCTTATTTCATAGATTTGGTTACCCATCCACATGACTTTACTGCATTTACATGGGTTATACCATACCATAATTTTTGCTTCAATCTACCTTTGCTGAGGTATGCTTACCAAGTTCCTAGTTACTTTTGTTGCCTACCCTTTAGGTATAAATCTCAGTCCTTTAATGCCCCCTTCATTATCGTTCGTCAAAAGAATCATGGTCTAATCTCATGTCATACTTTGGAACTTATATCTGACCATTGTTGATTCGCCTCAATGTTGATCTATAATCCATTACTTGAATACTTCAAACTTCTTACGTAATACATTACCGCTAGGGCTTACGTTGTATTGAGGAATATTTGAAGTAATTTCCATAATCATATTTCGTAGTGTCTCAATATGATTCACCTTATGAGGGAATCTTGATTTTGTGCCGCCAGCGAAATTTTTTTCCTCCTTCTCTTCTTCTATTAATCATTATTCAAACGAAGGCCCAAACGTCATCCTTTATTTGTCACAATTATCCTCTCATTTTATTACTAGGTCAGCATTTCATTCTTTCTAAATGCTATTAATCTTAGATTCCTTTGAGTTTATTCTTGGATATTGAATCCTCGTGCTTCTGGCCCTTTTATCCGATATATGGACTATTTACGATCTTCTGCCTTTGAGTATCTCGTACATTGTTTACCTTTACCTACTTACCTTAAAATCTCGCATCGTATCTTCTATCACTCTTATGACCTCCCTTCCACCTAGGTGTAATTCACGTCCATAACATGAAGCTCTATTAATATACTCGTACCTCAGCTACATACATAATCCGGTGGGAGCTTCGTACTAACTTCTTATGAGGCTGGTACTTCTTCTAACTGGCTTCTTTGTAGAGCCACTATAGGTTATGGTTGTTGTGTTATTTCTCTTGAACATCTGATATTAAGAGTGATTCTGTCATGTTCTCCAGCACAACTTCTATAATTTTTCTAGGTCCAATAATCAGACTCCTGATTTACTTAGGTGAAATAATTCTTTAGTTTCCTCTTCCTTCTGATCAGCCTTTACGTAGGCTTAAGCTATCTTCCGATCTGTGGCTCATGGTATCCGTTATTACCTTAGTCTTTCATGGGAGTTATGGAATATCCATGATACAATCTTCTTACAATTCAATCCTTTGTCTATGCCCTGGGCTTAATTCTTTCTTTTAACTTATACCAGAGTCTTCTATGGCCGTATGATTGTCAACAAATATGCTGCCTGGATAATGCTCCAAAATCTTGAGTGTATCCATAACGTACTAACTCTGGATCATTGATCAAATAATTCTTTTGTTCCATCTTAACTTTCTTTCAACGTAAGCTATTACTTTTCCTGGTCTTTCTGCCCCTCGTTGCGTCCATACTTAGCTTATCTTGCCCATACTTGCCAGAGTTTTTATTCAACTCATATGATCTCGAACATTACCTTTAACTTTTACTTCCCATTCATTAGCCACGGTAGGTACCACTTTCCTTTGGAATGCCTACAATGTTGTTGCGAGATTGTTGTTACACGACCATTTTCTCTTTAGGTCGTTGTGCTTAGGTTGAAGTCTTCTTTCTTATCTCCTCAGCTAGTCTTTCGTTGTAGTACTTAGGGAGAACCCTTGACTCTCGTAAAGCTATGAGCTTATTACGGACCTTTTTTGATGTCCTTACTTGCCTATAATCATCTGTAGTTGCTTACTTCCATGCCCTTGTGCTTATATGGTTGCTTCTGAACTAATATTTTGACTGCCTTCCCAGTGACACTTTCTTTTATCCCCGTAACACTCATACGGTACCTTTAACTACCCCGACTCTTGTTTGAATATATCTCAAGTATTATAATGATATTCTCCGATGCTGAATTCTCCATGTTGGGTTCTACTATGTTTATCTTACACGATCCGACGACTCGTCTGTAACCTCCTTTTCTGAGATCTTCCTGACCAATTACTAACTACTTGTTGGCCCATTCTCATATCAATATTCCTCGTAATCTTTCTTGGGTTATTTACTTTGTTTTAACTTACGTCTCACACTGGCTCCTTATTTATTAATAACAGCTTGGGCAGGAACCTTTACTTTATCTCCTTGTCGTCGTGCTTGTACAATATTCTTGAATCGTAGCGTATCTGTAAGATTTGGATAAGTGACATCACATTCCTCTTTCATTTATCGCATTCTTCTTTTACCATTCCATAGTCACTAGAACCACTTAATTCTAACTTAATGCCACATTACTCCATATTCCCCTCTTTAGGGGTGTACTAAAAGCTGAAGCCACGAGGATCTACCTATAGATATTTTACCTCTTCATCTTTGGCGTCGTTTCTCAACATCAATGATCCTTACTCGCCTTGCGGAAATTCTTTTGTACCGAGGATGACAAATTCCCTTACTCGCGAGGTGACACTTAGCGTAACTGGCACATACAGTCTCTTAAGCTTAACTTTGCTCACATTGCTTGCTCTAGGGAAGCGTCTCCTGAATAACTATTCTCTGAAGTCATCGTGAATCTTCTTTTGTGGTCCATTCTATTACCTCCGGAACGAAATCTGAAATTCCGATGGTGTCGAGTACTTTCCACTCATTCGGTCCCTAATTCATATTTAGTTTATCTTATTTACCAGCCCATATTGATTCCTATTACTCTGGGAATTAACTCTCCCCTCTGGTAGTTGCGTTGGAGCCAAGAACTTATTTCTCAAAATGAGGATATAACCTTATGGCCTATATTTTTTTCGTTGTCTTAAGGCCCATCACCTTTCGTCTCTTCCTTCATTTGACTATAGGTTCTGTAACACTCTACCATTTTCATCCATGTATCACACCTTATTCATAACGCTTTCTTATCTCTCTTCTCATTACTCTGCTAATATTTCTGCATATCCCTTTTCTTGTGAAAACTTCAATACGACATTCTTTCGCTTTTAGCTTCCCTTTGCTCCATCCAATGGCTCTTTGGGTTGCTCAACATCCTCGCTCTACTAGGGATGAGAGCCACACTTAAGGTAATATTTATCCCATCCAGGCTTTCAGTGCCTATCTTCTGAATGCTAGTATTCACATCTAATCGTAATATTCTAGGGTGCACCATCTGGGTGTCTCACAAGAAGATCTATTGGCACATTTGTAATACCCTTCGAAAATGCCAACAAATGAAAGTAATCCATTTACCAATTTGGGTTACTCTAACCCCAGCCGGATCTTGATATCCCATCCTTCTCTTAACTATACCTGTTAGCCCCCACTGGGCATAACTGAAATGGGAGTGACCAATTGTACATACCTCTATTACTGTTGAATATAACTCAAAAAGCTTATGTTCCTCTGCCTCAATTATAAACACTGTTAACCTTCATTAACTGGGAGCCTCGTACCCTTCTTCATCTTGCTTCTTTCGCTTATTTATCTTTTTTAATCTCTCATTGTCTTTCAACATAAAGGTGGATAGGCATTCTTGCCATAAGGCTCCTTATCAAGAGGCTTACACCTTTCAGTACGCACATGATCTGATGAAGACCTCATATTTACTTATCATAAGCATGATACAAAGTCGACTTCTCTAATTCAACACTTCCACAGCTATATCTCTTATCAATCATCTTTCTGAACGTAGGTATCGTCTTATTATGAATAAAATAGAATTTCGGAACTTGGATTCTTATAAGTGAGCTCTACCACACGATCTAGAGTAAGAAGAAAGAGTGGCAATCCTAAATGCCCTGTAGCCACCTGCTTATAAGTGTGGTGCACGACACACCCATAAACAAGACTCTACTAGACACGACTTGTAGACTCCCTATGACAGAACTGCTCTGATACCACTTTTGTCACGACCCAAAACGATGGGCCACGACGGGCACCCGGTACCTTACTCAAACGAGTACCAACGTAATGTATCTTTCTTATTACATCATCATATACACGTGACATACGGGCCCTAATAGGCCAACATGATCTTTTATAAACACGAAACATAGGCCGACAAGGCCGCACAATCTTTCACGTACACGACATATGTCTACAAGCCTCTAAGAGTACATAGATGTCATAAAGGTCGGAACAGAGTCCCGCCATACCAAATAATACACGTCTAAATCATACTAACCAAACAAGCAACTCCGAAGCAAATGGAGCGCACCAACATCTTCCGCTGAGCTTATAGCCTACTTGGAGGGCTCTCGACCTGTCTATCGGGACCTGTGGGCATGAAACGCAGCGTCCCCAGGCAAAAGGGATGTCAGTACGAATAATGTACCGAGTATGTAAGGCACATAAATAAATACATAAGGGACATGGACGAAATATAGAGTACATGACTCAATCTGTAAGTCTGAACAACTTTGTAAATCATAAATTGCTTTTAGCGTCATGCATATGCGTATGAATGTCATGTCGTGCATAGGTACATGTTTCATAACATCATCAGCCTCTGAGGGCATCCCATTATATCATATCGGCCACTGTGGGCAAAATCATCAACGTATACCAGCTGATCAGGTAGTGGTGCGTATAAACGCCATAACCTTTCCCATATCCCATATACATACATATACATACATATATATGCGTATATAATGCCTTTGAATCATATTTCAGCCACTGTGGGCAACATCACATCATATACCAGCTAATCAGGTGGTGGTGCATATATAACGCCGTAACCTTTTCCCATATCCCATATACATATATATTTACATATATACGCGTATATAACGCCATCTGGTCATGGGTCAATGCACATGTATAAATGAGTGAAATGCATGAAAAATACATAATAATCTCGATATTCCTTCCGGATAAACATTTCCAACTGCGTATTATTTTGAGACCCATGAACAGAAGATAATAATAATTCTCATGGGGAATCAAGAATATAGACACCCCTACTATTTCTATGAATAGAATAATTTATAGAAAACTGTGTATTTGCTTGTTTCTTCAGTATAATTTGGAACATGCTAAAAGAAAGAAGGGAGGGCCTTAACATACCTGTTCCTTGAACTATTTGATCGAAGTGAAGCTTCTGGTTCCGTGAAACACGTTGGAACGAGAGGATGAAGCTTCAGCTTCTGAATTTGAACGAAACCTTGCCTATGGATTTGAATATTTGGACGAACTTATTCTGAATCTTCACGTTTTTGGTTTTTTAAAACCAAAGAATGCAATGTTGTTTGATTTTTAATGAAGGAAAATGTTTCTGATTCAATGGAACGTCTTTGGCTTTTTAAGCCCAAAGGCAGATTGTTTTCTGAAGTCTTTACAAGACTAAATGTCTTGGATAAATCAAATCTTATCAAGACAAAGACTTAAGTTATCACATATTGGCCATTTGGAATAGTGACTACTTAGTCATTTCCTAATTGTTGTGGCTACTTGCCACGTGGGGTGGAGGTGGGATATTAATTAATTTATCCACTTATTAGTTAATAGGGTAATGTCCTGTTACCCGGTAATTAATCAATTACCCGTATAATTTAAAAATTGTCTGAACTTAATTAAATACTACTCTCTTTTAACATACCTTGTACACCTTACTATCATGGCCATGTAGTACCTTGTATGGCACTAGTCCATAAATACCGAATATTTTAGCTCGGGCCGTATTTTATCCCAAAATGCCAAACTTTGACAAAATTCATTTTCTTAGACTTGCTCCCCCTTTCACCTTCATGAATTTACTTATCACTTGTGAAATAGCATAATCCTTATAATCCCCAAATAATCTTTTCCTTGGACTGATGTCAATTACCTTACGACAAATTCAACGTAAAATACTACAGGGTGCAACATCGTCGTAACTTATTACTGCGAAGCGTAATATCACCGTAATGTAATACTATCGGGTACAACACTGTCGTAACTTAATACTGCAGGATGTAACATCAATCGTAATATATTACTACAGAGAGTAACACGATCTTAACATATTATTGCAAAGCATAACATCGTCGTAATATAATATTGCCGGACGTAATATTGACGTAATATTGCGGGGTGTACATCTTACTCTGATCAATTGTGCATGCATCATGGTCAAACCTAGTCGGGTTAATATATTGTCTGCATAATAACTCTTTAACACAAGCCTCACCCAAAAGTCCATCGGGTTTTTCATAATCCCGACGGACGCAACCACGATTGTGTGCATTAATTTGGAGATGTAAGTGCCAATATTCTAATCATTGTTGTATAAATAGACGAACCTGGAGGGGGAAAGGGCCTAACCATCTTTTGCTTTGCAGAAAATGAGGCACGAAGTCCCCAGGTTCGGCATGATCGGTAGCATACCTTCACTTTTGCTAGATTGGTGGAGGTATCTCCCTTCAAGTGACCAAAATTAGGTGAAACGAGTCCTAGGAAATTTACCTTCTTTGTCGGATCTTCAGCCAACAAAATGTTGATCGAGGTTGCCACCATGTTTTGGGACAAAGAAAGGGCTGTGATCCGCTTCAGAAACATAGAAATGACCCCTCTTTTGGAAGAAATAGGGGGATTTTCTAGGCTACCTTGGGATAGCCCTGGTTTATTGGCACAAGAAAATCGCACCACTAGGGGATTTTTGAAGATGATAGGGTTAAAGAAGAATGATGACCTGGAGTGCCTGAAAAACTCTTACATACCTTTCGGCTTCCTCTATGAGCGATACGGTCACATCAGATCTTACCGTATCTTTGATGATGAATTCTCCATCACTTCCTTGGGGTGGATTCACTGTAGGGTCTTTGTGTTTATCGGGTGTTTCTTAGGCATGCCAGTGTTCCTGATCCGAGGGGACAAAATCCATACCAGACTGGCCATGGTGGCCAAAACTATGATGGATAGGATCGAGGGGCAGACATATACCATTATCCTATGATCATTGCAGATATGTACCGGGCCTTGGAGCACTGTCAGAAGGGGTTCAAATACTTCGAGGGGTGCAATCTGCTGTTGCAGGTTTGGTTGTTAGAACATCTCCAAAGGGGCCAATACCGTCAAGAGTTCCATGAAGACCGTGGAATGATCATATAGGCTTCCACCATCCCAAGAAAATGACATATATTCCGAACATGTTTGCTCAACCAAAGGACGCTATAGTATGGGTGCAGTTTTTAAACAATCTGACTGAGGACCAGGTTCAATGGATGTTCGAATGGTTCCCTACCGACGAGTTCATCATCAGATCCTGCGATCTTCTCCACTTGGTACTGACTGGGTTAAGGGGCATATACCCTTACGCTCCCCTCAGGGTTATGAGACAGTCAGGTAGGAGACAGGTCATACCGCGAGTCGCTAAGATGAGTCACTTCATAGCCGATTTTCAGGGTGACGCCATCCCATATAAGAATGAAGCACAACACATGTGGATCTTGAAGATTATCATGGAAAAGGATACCATCGAGCCGGATCGATATCATGCGGGTCATACATACTTTTACCCCTCCTGGTTGGATAATAACATAGTGGGGATCTTCGAGCCAAGGGTTGGTCCAGGAAACAGGGTTATAGACGAAGTTGCCGAAGCACAGGTGAAGTACAACAAATTGCGCAAGAGAATTCGTGAGTCTGAAGCTGAGCATATGGAGCAGCATAAGGCCGACATGGAAATGATCAATGAGTGGAAAGAGAGGGCTGTTAAATCCAGCGAAAGGTTGGAATATCTGGAGTACAGTCTAATGGAATTGGAAGGGAAAATGAGAAAGAGAGTCACTGATTGCCAGAACTCTGAGGGAAACGAAGGAGGGCATTTGACAAAGGCATTCTTACTGTTGAACCTGCGCGAACTGGGGTAATTGATCGACAAGAGCATCCAATCTGGAGAGGGTCCTTCTGGGACCAAATAGATTAGGTTTACTTGCTTTCTAAATGTAATAAGGCTAAGTGCCATTAGTGACATTATCTTATTTATATCGTTTTGGGTCATCTAGTTTCACGTTAATGAAATGAGGCAATTATTGGCATTAAATTTCTTCAAATGTATTTGTCGCTAGGCCTACCTCGGGCACAACGGGGCACCCAAATTAGGACGCGAATTTACATTCCCGCAATATGTGTTTAAATACTGCAAACTTTTCAGAATCATTACTAACTTGGATACCTTTTGTTTTTCTTTCTTTCTTTTGATTATTCCCATTTCCCAAAGGTTGGTTCGTGCATACTGGCATCATCAGCTTATCACACAAGATCCAGAGGCCATCCACCTTCTCCTCCTAGTCCACCAAAAGGCAAGGGAAAAGCAAAAAATGGAAGATTTGAACGGCGCCAGAAAGGAAAACAACACACAGGTTGAACATGCAGAAACTTCTGATGGTCAGGGTACTCAGGCCCTAAATGAAGCAGTTTCACGGCTCGAACAGAAAATACTGGAACTCCAGGGTGAGCTTGAGCATGTCCGGAATGTGGCAAACCTATCCTTCTCACTTAGCGGCCCAGACATCAGTCATCCAAACCCTCAGAACCCCGCGCCACCTCAAAACACACCCAACAAGCACCCACAAAATCCTCCCATACCCCACTATTATACAACTCTACACCAAAATCAAACTATCCCACCACAATACCAGCCAAACACCTACCATACTCCACAAAATACTCCACCAGTCATTCCTGAACCCCATAATTCCACCAATGATCATCATTATACTCAAACTCCAAGTTACTAAAACAAACCTATATATGTGGAGACCCTACCTCACTCTACTCAACCCATCTCCTATACACCGGAATCTGTTGAGAAGGACATGCTCATTAAGAACCTGGCCGAGGAGCTCAAGAAGTTGACCAGCCGAGTTCAAGGTGTAGAAGGAGGCAAAGGGATAGAAGGTCTGAACTATGAAGACCTATGCATAAAACCGGATGTAGAAATGCCAGAATGTTACAAACCTCCCAAGTTCGAGATGTTTGACGGTACAGGTGATCCCAGGGTTCATCTAAGGACCTATTGTGACAAGCTTGTCGGGGTCGGAAAAGATGAAAAGATCCGTATGAAGCTTTTAATGAGGAGTCTTACGGGAGATGCCTTCTCCTGGTACATCATCTAGGATCCTCAGAAATGGTCCAACTGGGTGAGTATGGCATCTGATTTTATGGACTGATTCAGGTTCAACACAGAGAATGCACCAGATGTCTTCTACATTCAGAACCTCAAGAAGAAGCCTATCGAGACTTTTCGCGAGTATGCTACTCGTTGGAGGTAAGAAGCGGCCAAAGTCAGGATAGCATTGGATGAGGAACAGATGAACAAGTTCTTTGTCAGAGCACAGGATCCGTAGTACTATGAAAGGTTGATGGTTATTGCAAACCATAAGTTCTCTGATATCATCAAACTTGGTGAAAGGATCAAAGAAAGCATCAAGAGTGGGATGGTAACAAACTTTGAGGCATTGCATGCCACTAATAAAGCATTGCAGTCACGGGGTATATCTAAGAAGAAGGACGTGGGAGCAGTAATGGTCGCCCAAGGACCCAAAACTCAATTCGTATACCGAACCTCCCCACTTGCATATCAAGCACCTCCACCCATATATCAGGCACCTCCACCCACATATCAACCGTCACCTCTACCTACATATCAGCCCTCATCCCCCCAGATATTCCCAACCAGCCACTGCCTATCACACCTATAATTCTCAACCATCTCATTTTCAGTCACCTCCAACTCATCAAAATTACCCAAAACCGCGACCTAATTTTGATCGCAGACCACCCAAACAATACACTGCCATTGCTGAACCCATCGACCAGCTATATGAAAGGTTGAAGACTACTGGCTACGTCACTCATATCCCTGCTGTGGCCACAGAGAACTCATCCCAATGGGTTAACCCAAATAAAACTTGTGCATACCATTCGGGCATGAAAGGGCACACCATCAACGAATGTCACACATTGAAGGACAAAACCTAGGATTTGATCGACAACAAGGTCATCCAGGCAAAAGAGGCTATGCCTAATGTCTGCAATAATCCCCTCCCAGATCACAGGGGTGAAGGTGTCAATGTGATAGAGATGGATGAAGAATGGGATCCGGAAGGATCAATCGGACTTATCAAAGAGGGTGACGACGCCAAGAAATCCACAATCACTCTTAATCCCATTATAGTGCAGGTGCAGCCGCCACTGGAGGTCGAGGTAACAACATCAGTCCCATTTGAAGTTGAGGTAGCACCCTCTGCAGTTGCACCTATCCATTTGAGGTGAAAGTAGCCACACCATTCACATTGACAGTATCAACCATACCGCCTTATAGCACCGAGGCTGTACCATGGGATTATGTGGCCGAAGCTAGAAGAAAAGGAAAAACCAAGATGGGAGAATCTGGTGCCGCACAAGGGATGACTAGGACTGGAAGGGTCTATACACCAGAGCATTTGGGAGAGTCCAGCAAACAGGCCTCTAATAGACCTCCCATTATTGAAACAGGTCCAGATGACCTCTGGAGGAAAGTACAAGCAAGGGAGTATTCAGTCATCGATCATCTGAACAAGACTCCTGCTCAAATATCTATCATGCCGCTGCTACAGAATTCAGAAGTACACAGGGACACCCTGATGAAAGTATTGAATGAAGCATATGTGCCCAATAATATCACAAGCAGAGAAATGGCTAACATGATGGGGCAGGTATTTGAAAGTCACAAAATCACTTTCACAAAGATGAGTTGTCGCCTAAGGGTTTGAGTCACAATAGGGAACTGCATATCACAGTGCAATACGAAGACTACTTCATTACCAAGGTCCTGATCAATGGAGGATCCAGTCTCAATAATTGCCCATTGACAATACTGAAGAGGTTGGGCAAAGGCCTATACGAGATACGAGAAAGGACCATGAACGTGAAGGCATTTGATGGGTCTCAGAGAGCTACCATCGGGGAAATTAATCTCTGTCTGCAAATAAGGCCTACGTGGTTTGGTGTCGAGTTTCAGGTGTTTCACATATCTGCATCCTACAATCTACTGTTGGGACGACCGTGGATACACGCCGCTGGGCTGTGGCATCAAATTTGCATCAGGCAGTAAAGTTTGAGTGGAACCATCAGGAGGTGATTATCCATCGAGACGGGAGCAACCCCATTTAAACCCATCAGACTATTCCAATGGTCGAGAATAGGAGAAAGCTAGGCGGAGAAACTTATCATCACATCGAGCGGGTCAATGCAATCAACAAAGATAAATGGTGGGATAGCAAGATAGCAAGCATGATGAACTGGGGAGGATATAAGCCTGACAAGGGTCTTGGTAAAAATCTTCAGGGCATCACCAAGCCAATACAGCCATAGCGCCATGGTACCACTTTTGGGGTGGGATATCAATACTCTGGAAAGAATACAATGACTGGTCACCACCATAGCGTGGTCCGTACTATCCAGTGGAGCGGCCTATACCGTACTTGAGTCAGACCTTCCAACAGGCCGACATAATATGGGGATCAGAGGAGGAAGAATCACTGGCAGCCTTAAGGAACCTGTTCTTGGAGGATGAGGACATGGACTATTGTGTAATTGTTGAGGAGGAGGAGGAGGAGGAGGAGGAGGAAGGCCCTACCATCCGAGCTGTGGAGAGAGGATCATTCCTCAAGAATTGGACTGTCAGACCATCCAGGGCCCGACGAGTCCTAGGGTAGCAAGGTTAAACAGCATTGTTTTGTTTATTTTTTATGAAAAATGATTTCCCTTTTTAGCATTTTTTTTAAATAATATTTCCAATGTTCCGAAAATGTTGTTTAAATTATTGAGAATCAATTTTATGCTTCAATGAATCAATATTTATTATTACCATTTCTCTCATATCTTTATCTATACAGCATTACTATTTCCTGTCTCGATGAACCAATAACTGTGACATGTAATGAGACGACGCAACAAAAGGATAGTGATTCGGAAGAAGAAGATGTCATACCCGAGGAAATTGTCAGAGAAGTAGAAGACTTTGAGAACAAGCCCAAGTCCAATCTGGACGAAACTGAAATAATCAACTTGGTAGACTCTAAAATTGTCAATGAAACCCGCATCAGCATCCACTTGTCACCATCAGAAAAAGAAGAGTACACACAGTTCTTGAAAAGGTATAAGGACATCTTTGCATGGTCATACGATGATATGACCGGGTTAAGTACATCCATTGTGGCTCACAAGTTGCCCACAAACCCAGCATGTCCACTAGTAAAACAGAAACTCAGGAAGTTCAAGCCTGACATGAGTCTGAAAATTAAATAGGAGGTTACTAAGCAGATCAAGGCCAAGGTCCTCAGGGTGGTCGAATACCCAACTTGGCTAGCCAACATCGTGCCAGTTCCAAAGAAGGATGGGGATGTCAGGGTCTGTGTTGATTATCGGGATCTCAACAGGGCCAGCCCAAAGGATGATTTCCCGCTTCCAAACATACACATCCTAATCGAAAATTGTGCCAAGCATGAACTCCAGTCGTTTGGGGATTGTTTCGCCGGTTACCATCACATCTGGATGGACGAAAAGGATGCCAAGAAAATGACTTTCATTACACCATGGGGAGTATACTGTTATAAGATGATGCCATTCGGTCTAAAGAATGCCGGGGCCACCTACATGAGGGCTATGACTACCATTTTTCATGACATGATACATACAGAGATCGAGGTATATGTGGACGATGTCATCATCAAATCCAAGAAAGCCACAGATCATATAGCCGATTTGAGGAAGTTTTTCGACAAACTGCGGAAATACAACCTGAAATAAGACCCCGCAAAATGCGCTTTTGGGGTTCCCATCGGAAAGTTACTTGGGTTCATTGTCAGCCGCCGTGGGATAGAATTGGATCCGTCAAAAGTCAAAGCCATCCACGAGCTACCGCCGCCAAAGAGTAAGAAAGATGTAATGAGTTTTCTAGGACGGCTAAACTACATCAGCCGGTTCATAGCCTAGTCCACAGTTATATGAGCCGATTTTCAAGATGTTGAAGAAAGATGCTGCAACTAGTTGGACCGAAGATTGTCAAAAGGCTTTCGACAAGATGAGGAGTACTTATCAATACCACCAGTCTTTGTCCTGCCAGAGCCAGGTAGACCCTTGCTACTCTACCTTGCAGTGCTAGATGGAGCCTTCAGCTGCGTTCTGGGGCAGCACGACGAGACAGGGAGAAAGGAACAAGCTATCTATTACCTGAGTAAGAAGTTCACTCCATATGAAGCGCGGTACTCTCTATTGGAACGTACCTGCTGCGCTCTAAATTGGATAGCTCAGAAGATGAGACATTACTTCTGTGCCTACACAACATACCTCACATCAAGGATGGATCCCTTGAAATATATCTTTCAGAAACCCATGCCCACTAGCAAGCTGGCTAAGTGGAAAATCCTATTGAGCGAGTTCAACATTATTTATGTGACTCAGAAAGCAGTCAAGGGACAGGCACTAGCAGATCATCTTGCTGAGAACCTTGTGGAAGGAGAATACGAACCCTTGAAAACGTATTTTCCCGATGTAGATGTGCTATTCATAGGAGAAGATATTGTTGAGTCCTACGACGGTTGGAGAATGTTCTTTGACGGAGCTGCAAATTTTAAGGGAGTCGGCGTTGGAGCCGTCTTGGTGTCGAAAACTGGCCAACATTATCCGGTATCTGCTAAACTCAGATTTCCCTGCACCAACAACATGGCAGAGTATGAAGCCTGCATACTAGGGCTCAACATGGCCATCAACATGAATATTCAGGAGCTACTGGTAATCGGTGATTCAGATTTGCTTGTGCACCGGGTACAAGTAGAATGAGCCACCAAAAATTCCAAGATATTGCCATATTTGCACCATGTGCAGGAAATTAGAAAGAGGTTCACGAAGATGGAGTTTCGGCATGGTCCCAGGATTCAGAACGAGTTTGCTGATACATTGGCCACTTTGTCATCCATGATACAACATCCCAACAAGAACTTCATCGATCCTATCCCAGTAAGGATCCATAGCCAGCCAGCGTATTGTGCCCTTGTTGAAGAAAAAACAGACGGGAAGCCTTGGTTCCACGATATCAAAGAATATTTGGCAAAAGGAGAATATCCGGAGCATGCAAATCATACTAAAAAATGTACGCTTCGGAGATTGTCCAACAATTTCTTCCACAACGGAGGAACCTTGTATAGAAGAACTCCTGATTTGGGATTGCTAAGGTGTGTCGATGCAAAAGAAGCTTCTAAGCTACTTGAGGAGATACATGCTGGGACTTGTAGCCCGCATATGAATGGTTTTGTCTTGGCCAAGAAGATACTTAGGGCCGATTATTTCTGTATGACCATGGAGACAGATTGCGTCCAGTATGTCCGAAAATGCTACCAATGTCAAGTACATGCCGATATGATAAAAGTGCCGCCAAAGGGCTCAATGCAACAAGCTCACCTTGGCCATTCGCCGCCTGGGGAATGGATGTCATTGGTCTAATCGAGCCCACTGCCTCAAATGGGCATCGGTTCATCTTGGTAGCTATTGATTACTTCACCAAATAGGTCGAAGCAGCATCTTACAAGGCAGTAACTAAGAAAGTCGTGGTAGATTTTATCCTCGACCGGATTGTTTGCCGGTTTGGAGTTCTAGAATCAATCATCACTAACAATGCCTCCAATCTCAACAGTGATCTGATGAAGACCATGTGTGAGTCTTTCAAAATCAAGCACAAGAATTCCACAGCCTATAGACCTCAGATGAACGGAGCTGTAGAAGTCGCTAACAAGAATATCAAAAAGATACTGAGAAAGATGGTAGAAAAGCACAAACAATGGCATGAGAAGCTGCCATTCCTTTATTGGGATACCGTACCACAGTCCGCACATCAACTGGGACAATTCCCTAAATATTGGTTTATGGTACTGAAGTTGTTATTCCTGATAAAGTGGAGATTCCTTCTTTGAGAATCATACAAGAAGCTGAGCTCAACGACGCAGAGTGGATATGGGGCTGTTATGAGCAGCTAGCCCTCATAGACGGAGAACGGATGAATGTAGTGTGTCATGGGCAACTCTATCAGAACAGAATGTCCAGAGCCTTTAACAAAAGAGTCAAGCAGAGACAGTTCACACCGGGGCAACTGGTGTTAAAGAATATCTTTTCGCATCAGGATGAAGCCAAAGGGAAATTCTCTCCCAACAGGCAAGGCCCTTATAAGGTTCACAGAGTATTGACAAGAGGAGCTCTCATACTTGCAGAATTGGACGGATAAGTCTGGCCAAAACCGATCAACTCAGATGCAGTCAAAAGATACTATGTATAATTATTTATATTTTCACAAAATGATATAAATTGAACTACGCTCGACCTGATTCCTGTTTAAGAGGGGATACGTAGGCAGCCCTGTGGGTTCGGTCACAATTCAGTAAAAATCCCATTTTTCCCCAGAATCAGAAACTGGGGCAGAATTTTGAGGAGGACCCTCAAATTTCCGAAGCAATTTTAGCCTATCGCAGCATGTGCAGCAGTCAGACGTGTCCATCAAATTGGGGCAGAATTTTGAGGAGGACCCTCAAAATTCTATAGCAGGAGAGGTTGCAATGTCTCGGATCGTGTCACAGTCACTAGTTCACCTAACTGATTTCTAAAATAATACATTTTTATTACATCTTTGAAAACTATGCATGCTTGCTTGATGACTCTGTTTAGCCAAGGCTACCCCCAATAATTTGAACAGGACCTTCGGACCAAGCGAAGCAAGCTAAGCAAGCCGACGGAGGCACAAACCGACCTCCCCCTTTACAGAACTTACGATTTTTCTTTGGATGCAAGAGCGAAGAATATACATGCTTCCAAGTCACAATCTTCATAACAACCGTGATACTGAAATCTATTATCAGCTAAGAAAACTCTGCTATCACCTGCTATTTATTCTATTCTTGCATAAGGCTAAGCTCTTCCTTCCATTTGCATGGGACTAAGCCCTGTCCCGAATCTGCATGAGGCTAAGCCTTGCCTCCATATCTGCATAAGGCTAAGCTCTGCCTTCCATTTTCATGGGACTAAGCCCTGTCTCGAATCTTACATGAGACTAAGCTCTGTCTCATCTGCATGAGGCTAAGCCCTGCCTCCATATCTGCATAAGGCTAAGCTCTGCCTTCCATTTGCATGGGACTAAGCCTTGTCCCGAATCTTGCATGAGACTAAGCTCTATCTCCATCTGCACGAGGCTAAGCCCTACCTCCATATTTGCATAAGGCTAAGCATTGCCTTCTATTTGCATGGGACTAAGCCCTGTACCGAATCCTGCATGAGGCTAAGCCCTGCCTTCATTTTGCATAAGGCTAAGCACTGCCTTCCATTTGCATGGGACTAAGCCCTGTTCTGAATCCTCCATGAGACTAAGCTCTGTCTCCATCTGCATGAGGCTAAGCCCTGCCTCCATATCTGCATAAGGCTAAGCTCTGCCTTCCATTTGCATGGGACTAAGCCCTGTCCCGAATCTTGCATGAGACTAAGCTCTGTCTCTATCTGCATGAGGCTAAGCCCTGGCTCCATATCTGCATGAGGCTAAGCCCTGCCTCCATTTTGCATAAGGCTAAGCTCTGCCTTCCATCTGCATGAGACTAAGCTCTATCTCCATCTACATGAGGCTAAGCCCTGCCTCCGTATTTGCACAAGGCTAAGCACTGGCTTGAGGATCTCTCAAATTTGCATATCATTATTCAAAGGCGTCATGGTTAGGAGGCACCATTTTCATGGCCCGAGAACATCATTTCATGGCCTGCGAATCCCCCACCGAACCATTCATGGCCCAGGACATCATAGTCTAAGGACGTCATCCTCAACCGTCCAAAGACAATTCTCATAGTCTGAAGGGAATCTGCATCATGTTTAAATTTCCCCACAAATATATACTTGTAGTATCTAATTATTTGCAGGTGACCCGACAAGCAACCGCTACCCCAATAGGAGCAATCCAGCTCCAGTTCTTTCAAACTATCTCAAATCTGACCGTTCACCATAACCATCTTTCCACCCATTCCAAAGTCTCGTGTCCATTCTTGTGATGACTTCATCGGTATATTCCACCGATGAATCCAGAACAACACAAGGCCTGATACTTGTAAAACCAGGGATATGTAGGCAACTCAAAGACCAGAGCTCGGCCTCCTTTTTATCAAAGCACCCACTCGGTCAAATTCGGTCATCATTTCTTTATCCGAAAACTCTTTCATCCTTCCCGGGTAAAGAGGGGCAGCTGTTGATACCCAATTTTTTCCTATAATATTTTTCCAAATTGCATATATACCTCCAAAACTATGCATTAGCATCAATTAATATTTTTATTCACAATTTCTGCATTTTTAAACGACCCCCTAAACCCTTTCATTTCTCTCATTTCCGCCGCCCTTCGTTCCCCCATATCTCAACTGTCTCTCAACCTAACCCTAAAACCTAGCCGCCGTCACCTGCAAAACTTCCCATCTATGGGGTTTCTCTGTACTTTCCGGCCCTTGCCGGCCTGCTACATCTTCTGGTTGTTCGACTGTGTTGATCTATGAGACAATCTCGAAGAGATTCAACCTGGTATTGTTCGGAACTTTTTCACAGGCCTGTCTATGGCCATTTCCGTTTGTGAGTGCTGTTTTCTTCCTATTTTTTGGTTCGAATCTATGGGTTTAGACCAATTTCCTTTCGTCTCTGTCATTTTCAAAAAACCTAGTCTTATGACTACTTGGGTCTGTTCAGATCCTTGTAGATCTGAAACATTCCGAGTATTATTTGGTATTTTTCTATGAAAAACTTTCTATTTCTCTTATCATTATTTGGTTTCAGTGATTTCTAAGAATTAGGGTTCGTCCTAAGTTCTCTTCAAACTATTTTCAAACTTCCAAGTGTTGAATCTGACTATCCATTAATGGTTTGATTGATTTTTGTGTATACGCTTAAACCCTAGGTCTTTCTGTCTCCGACACTAGTTATTTCAGTGATTTTTCCCTTTATTTGTGTATTTCTGTCAATCCAATATACCGATTGATTTGTATTTGGGAATCGAATCATATTTCCCCGATTAAGATCAGTATCTCTCTGTGATTTTTACCTATTTCCTTATTTGTGACTTTAATTGGTAATATTTGCCTTATTTGAACTATCAGTCTGACTTAGGAATTCGATTGATTTCTATATGGTATAACAATGATTTCTTGACTTATTTGAGCCCTAGTTTAGTACCGTTAATTGACTCTCCTCATTCTAAGGGGTCTCTTCCGGATTCTTCTATATGAATTGAATCGCTAATTGGCTGATTGATTTGATTACCCTTATTTTATGAACTATGATTCACTTTTACCTTATTTGTTTTTACCTCACTAAGTGCTATATATACTCTCATTCTGATTCTTCTGAACATGAACAATAGTTCACCAACACACTCACACACAAACTCTGCTCTCATCTCTCTCTGCTACTTGTGTTCATTGCTTGTCTAGTCTGCTGAAAGCCAAGACTAGACTGTTGAATCCTGCCTACTTTACTTTCCGCTTCTGTTCCTTTAACTGGTATGCTCTCTCTATTATCATTCAGTTAAACCTATGTGTTTCTCTTACAATCAGTATGCCTTCTTCTGAACCTGTATGTTTTCCTGCTTAGCATGTCTACTACTATTTTAATTCAACTATGTGCCCTGTTATCAGCATGTTCACTTTCCTGTTATTAAACCAGTAGGATCTCTATATCAGCCTGCCTATCTTTAATTAAACATATGTGCTTCATATTGTTCTTAATCAGCATGTGTACTGCCATTCAATTAGATTACATGCTTCCTGTTATTCGACTTAACCTATATGTTTCCTGCTATTCAATATGTTCCCTTATAATGAACATGCTTTCTTTCTGCTTAGTCAAACTGGTGTGTTTGTTGCAATAGTATGTCTACTTATATGTTTACTACAATAGCATACCTACTTCTATTTGATTGAACCTATGTGTCCTTCTCTTAATCTATTAATTCCTGCTCTAGCTATACTTATGTGTTTCCACATGAGCCAGACTCATGCTTATTTCTTTTTCACTAGCATGTCCCTTCTATCCTATGTGCACCTCTGACCAACAGTTGCTCCTAAGCCCTGCTGTCCATTTGCATGTAACTATGTGCTCATCTAGTAACAGTTAATAAATTAAGATGAATGTGAGTCTTTTCTTTGACGTTTTATGACAATATTCTGTGTGCTTTTGGTTTGCTGAACCTTTGTTCAGAATGCTTCCAAAACTATTTTTTTATCCTGATATGTCTTTACCTCTAAATTGTTTCACATTTCTAACATTGCCTTCTCTTTCAAACTATTTTCCCTCTTAAATGTTTTCCTCTGTTAAACTAGGTTCACTTCTGGATTGTTTTACTTCTGAACTATTTCTTAAAATTGTTGTCCATTCTTTCAAGCACTATCTCCCACTCTTACTCTTACAATACCTAGGATCCTGCCCCTCCAGTGTGTGTACCGCCTAGGAATCCATGAGATTCCTCCGAACTCTGGTACACTGGGGTTGGCCTCTCCACACTATACAAATAACTACTTCTCTTTGAAAGTTTTCTGGTGTGAGCATTGCCCGGGGTCCCTGAGGCCCTTGGGAACTTTGACACACCAGGATACTATTGGATGCACTGTGAGGTTCCGGCATTTTTGGAATGGCTGAAGGCCTGGTCCGCCAGGTTTATCCTTTGGCCTATATTCAGGCTCCCTATAGTTGTAGCAATTTATTAATGTTGGTCTGTAGTAATAATTTCTTGTAAACAGATATTGGGGAGATTAGTAAAAGTGAGGTATCCTTATCAATATCCTGTTGGGAAAGGGTAGATACCATGCCTATACGATGTTACAATATTTGTTTATTTAGAAACCATGCCTATAGGTTGTTACAATATTTGTTTATTTTGAAACCATGCCTATAGGTTGCTACAAGACTTGTTTATTTAGATGACATGCCTATAAGTTGTTACAATGTTTGTTCATTTAGATATCATGACTATAGGGTTCAAATCTACTTCTGCAATCAGAAATCATATCTTTGTGTTGTTTGCCTGTTTGCATGCATCCTAGATACCATGCCTATAGGCTTAAAACCAATCTTGCACTTTTAGATATCATGCCTATAGGTTAAAATAGTTAATCTCTGCATTTAGGAGCCTGTTAAATAGTCCAGCATATTCAACATTTAGAAACCATGCTTATAGGGTAATGTCAATCTTGCATTCTGGACGTTTTGCTTGTCTAAAATCAGTCTTTAATGCCAATGAGGTTTTAAGATTAACCACTGCGTTTAGCTATCCTTGTCTAAAATCATTTATTACACCTAGACGGCAAGCCTATAGGACTTAATAAACTCGAACCGTTTTAAACTAATTCCCAGAATTCTGATTGCATTTAGACAACATTTTTATAAGGTATTACAGATCCGCGCCTAGGCAAGACTATAGGTAATCAAGGTCTAATAAAAATTGTGGAACTATGCTTTGCTTATTTGTGACTGCCCAGATTTAACAGGTGTTATAATCAGTAGGCAAACTGATTAGCTCTTTAACGCTTCGCCTTAACACCATGTTGCATATTCTCTGCTTGTCATGCTCACCTAGATATCCTGTTCTAAGACCTTCCAAAAATATCTGGAATCTGTTGTTTGAGACGTGCACTTATTTGCTCTATTTGTGGAGGTAAAATGTGAGCCTTTTGACTGTTCTATCTTTGGTCCAGTCGTACGTGTTTTGTTTGTCGCCTAGAGTTTTCTCCTTTTAATTACTATAGGAGAGTCTAGATCCACCTTAACTAGAAGTCCTAAATACCTCCGGGACTATCTAAGTAAAGGGACGGGTAATGCACGCATAGGATATATCTTAAGGTTTCTAGAACGCTTTAGGCTATGACCAAGGGGAGGGTAATTGGGTAGTACAAGGATATAATGACCTGTGCGCTAATGCCACGTGTAACCCCTCTATTTGATGAAGGCTTACCAGGTATTGTACAGATGTGATCCTATAGGCTAACAAACCTAGGACTTCCCTTATCTTATTTACATATGTTTGCTTAGACTGCTTATCTGTTAAATCTCCTTTATCTTATATGTGTGCTTAGACTGCCTATCTGTTAAATGACTAATTCACATAATTTGAGTTCGGCCGGGACCCACCGTTGTGGACCGCGAGGGGTGCCTAACACCTTCCCCTCAAGGTTATTTCGAGCCTTTACCCAAGTCTCTGGTAATGCAAACCAGTTTATGAGTTACTTGCTTTAGGTGCCCTAACGCACCTTAAATATGTTAGGTGGCGACTCTTCAAATTCAAATACCCAATTTCCAAAAGGAAATGAGTTGTTCCCAATGAATGTCGAATCTCGGACTCCGTGACGAAAAAGGGGGCGCAACAGGGATTGGGTAATTTAAAAAAGGGTAGGCTAAATGTGGGTCGTTTATCTCTGAGATCAACGGCCAGGATTTTAAAGAGGGGTTGGGGCGGGTCAATTAAACGGGTACCGGTTGGGTTATTGGGTTAGGGGTCATTTGGTTTGGGCTGGATTGTTGGGCTGGTGTATTTTAGGTAATTGGGCTAGGGGTTGGTCCAGAATAAGCCTAAAATGGGCTGTTATTTAAATAACCACTATCTAACAAATAAATAATTTATAAAAATAATTGATAAATAACAAAAAATATTACTTGTGCATGAAAATGCTTTAAAATAATTACTTAATATTATAAAAATATAAAAGTCATTTTCTGTATAAATAATATAATTATATATGCATATGGACTATTATTGCAAAATGTGCAATTTAGCCCTCAAAATGCAAATGTAATTATAAAATGCACTGAAAAATATTTAAACATTATGTGGGTATAAATGATAAATTTAGATGATTAAATCATCGCAAAAATAATTTTAAGGATAATTATTGAATATTTATATATTAAAAATGCAAGATAAATTGATTTAAAGTCTTTAAAAATTATAGAAAAAAATATGAAAAATACTTGTGCATGCTTGTAAATCCAATAACAATGCATGTGCACTATTTCGAAAGTATATATGTATATTCAAAAAATATGAGGGAAAAATTGGGCATTAATAATCTTCCGCTTCTTCTTCAATTCTGCATCTACCATCACTTTCCATCTTGAGTGTTATTATTTTTCTGTTGGTCAACAATCTCCACATGTCGCTCAATTGGCTCATCCTTCTGCTTTGCTATGGGATCCTCCAACTCGTGCCCAGTCCTCGAAGGCACTACATTGATTTTCTATTTTGGATTTCTTTCTCTATCGGCTAGGAGCGATCTTGGGACCCTCTCAGACAATAGTGTAGCTAGTTGCCCAACCTGTCTTTTCAGATTTCGGAAAGATGTGCCCACTTCTTTGATAGATGCACCATGGGTGTCAAGTGTCTCATTTGTCTTGATAATGAAGGCCTCCATTAGATCTTTCATGCTAGACTGATTAGACTGTGGAGACTGATATTGCTGCCTTGACTGATTTTGAAAGCCTTGAGCTCTTTGTCCCTGGGGTCTAGAGTTACTTTGCCTCCATGAGTTCAGGCTACCACTTGGTGAATTCCAAGAAAATCCCGGGTACCTCTATCTCATAGGATTGAAATTACTACCACTTTGGTAGTTTCCTCTATCAGAGCTTACCATAGCATTTACCACTTTATTTGCAGCTAAGGCCAGACACTCATGCGTTGGATGACCCATTCCACAGAAATCACAAACTAGTAATGGTTGGCTTTGGACCTTAGCTAACGTCAACTTTCTTATCTCTTTGGCCAAGGCATCTAGTTAGGCTTGAACTACGGTTTTAGAGTCTACTTGATGAACCCCAATTAATCTTATTCTATCATTACTTTCAGCATGCCATTGGTTAGCATCTTCAGGGAGCTTATCAAGAATTGCAACAATCTCCTCAGGAGTCTTTTTCATTAAAGGACCTCTGACTATAGTATTCAGAGTTCGTCGTGAGGGAGATGTCAGTCCATCCCAAAAGTCCTAGAGTTGCATCCGCAATTCAATCCCATTATGCTGACAATTCCTCACTATCTCCTTTAATCTTTCTAAAGCCTCGAAAACTGTTTCGGGCCCGTCTGGCAGAAGTTGTGAATTTCCCTTCTGAACTTCACTGTTTTTGCAACTGCGAAGTATTTGTCAAGAAACTTTCTATTCATATCTTCCCATGTACTAATCGACCCCGTTGGTAAACCGTGAAGCCGGTGCTTCGGGTCATCCTTCCGTGAAAGAGGGAATGTCCTTAAATATACTGCATCTTTTGGCACTCTGTTGTAATGGAAGGTGTTCATGATTTCCTCAAAATTCATCAAGTGAGTGCTAGGATATTCATTCACCTTTCCTCTGAAGACATAGTTATTCTGGATTGTTTGAAGCAAGCCTTGCTTCAACTCAAAATTATTCACTGCTACTGGTGGAGGTCTGACACTGGACAATCCCAGATTATAGACTGGTCTATCATAATCACCCAATGTTCTACCAGGCCTGGGTACCGCATTCTCGAACTGATCTTCAATCAAGGGTCAATTCAGATTGAATCTTCGACCTCCATCATCGTTGACGGTCTCATCAGCAGCTCTACGAGTTGCCTCAGCTGCTATCTTTGCAGCTTTTTCTCTGTGATGTACTGCTTCTCTTGCAGCTAAATTTAACTCATCTTCACCATTATTAGCCATGTGTTCTTAGGTTGAAGGTTGCCCCAAGAACTTTTCGGTGAGTTCTTTCTCGATCTCAACTGTCGCGGACTCTTTTCCACCTCTAGATTGTATGGAATCATTTTCTTTGAAGAAGATCATGTCATACACCAAAGAAGCCGATCATTTGCCTACATATGAAAGAGGAAACCCGTGAAGAATAAAATAAAATAAGTTCCTGAAATTAGCACCAAAAACTATTTTGAACACAATTGATTGCCAATCCCCGGCAACGGCGCCAAAATTTGACGAGCGCAAAATACAACACGAAATTGATGCTCGCTAATCAAAGATAGTATAGTATAATATCGTCTCCACAGGGATTGAATTTAAACAATGTTCAAGTGATTCCTAGTTTAATTGCTATTTAGGAGGATCAACACTTGAATTAAATGATTATGATCTAAGTTTAACTAGTAAATAATGCAATTGATAATTGACAGCAAGGAATTGGAGATTCGCAGAGTGGTTTCTTATCAATGTGAGGGATAAAGGTTTGGCAGTATAGGTTCAAGATAGCTATTTGCAATTTAACTCTAGTTTAATTCATCTAATGTCCTAATGATTCTCACGAATTCACTCGATGATTAGTTCAAACGTATAGTACAAGATTCTTCTCTCGATTAAATCTTCACTCTACGAGGTGAACTAATATAAGCATTGTGAATATGCAAGCAATCGTTAATGGATTGGTCCTTGGGAAAACGTCTCTCGAATATTCTCCTAACTTGATTTAATCAACAATTCAACAAGCTCTTTTGATTACTTAAGAGAATCAATGAAGCAAATCAAACAAAATAATGCAAAGATAATCACCAAGATATTCCTCTTTCGATTAAATAAACTGATGAATAAAGTTGCAACAATTCAACACTCCTTAAACAAATTCAAGCACGAACTAGAGTTAAAATCCAAAACTATTTATCAAAACACCATATCCGTCAAACCCTAAGGGAAACTACTCCATAATCATGGAGGAAGTCATCACAAATATAATTTAAGAATCAGAAAATATCAATCTCACGTTACAATCCAAACTCTCGTATTAAATTGATGGAAAGATGATGAAATCATGTGTCTTGTAGCCTCCAATGCTCTCCCAAAGCTTCCCAGGTCAAAAGTCCTCTAAAACTCGTGTTTTTGGTGTATTTATACCATGTAGGAACGGGCCCGGACGAAACTACCTTTTCCAAGCCGAATTGGGACAATTGGATCGCGAAAATACACTGGCACGGCGCGCCATGCGCCACATTAGTGAGGATTTCCAGAGAGTTGATTTTTTCACTCTGCAGGAATTTTGCACTAGCATCTCGCTATACATGGCGAGGCGGTAGTGTAATTTTCTCAGAGCAATCTTGTTTTCTCACTTTTTGACATCAGACTTGGTCCTCGACCCCTGAAAGTGATGCCGACTTAATTTCTTGGGCTTTTGCTCAGACTTCAAAGCTCCAACTTGTTCAAATTAGCTCCAAATTATCTTAATAGCTCGGAATCACTTCCTGCAAGGAATAAAACACATAATAAGTGCAATACATCAACATTTAATCTCAAACAAAAGTAAACTACAGTAATTGGAGTGCAAACTATGACTAATATACGGGATTCTAGCCTACCATCAATAACGAAGGACTAGATCCCAGCATTGATTCATATATCCTTAGTATTGTTAAAAAAAGTACGTTGAGGTTACGAAGTCACTTAGTCGAACTAGAAAACTATAAAGAAAGGTAAGGTTTATGTTATTCACTTATAACTCCTACTCAGCTTATTTAGAAGAATCTCGTAGAACACTTGTAAACCATAAACTTGTGTTTGTTGTAACTAGAGTTAGTCAAGTAGTTAGCTTTGTAATAGAGTTATTACAAAGAGGCTTGTAATATAGTTATTGTAAGTTGGTGAGCGATTAAGAGTTTAATTCCTAGGTTACAATAGGTTGAAATCTAAAGTTACTCAGTTAATGAAGTTGAAATCCTACGAGTGTAGGTCGTGGTTTTTTATCTCGTGAGTTGAGAGTTTTCCATGTAAATATTACTGTGTTATTTACTTACTGCTATGTTCTGTAGCAACTGATAGAGAACCGGCTTATCTATATAGTTTGGTGGACTCTTAGTTTACATCAAAGCTCAATTAAACCAAAAAAAGGTCAAACCTAAAAAAATAAAGGTAAGTACATGACAATATTAGTGCTAGCTTTTTAACTTGCCTAAAGTAAGTAATACAACTAGTACCATGTTGAAGCAGAATTTGGGCCTTCGAAAGACGGATCTTAGTTGCCTAATCGAATCATGAAGGTCAAGAATCCTGAGCTAGACCCAATAGGACTCAACAATTTGGGTTGGACATGACTGCACAGCCCAAAGAAATAGATCAAAGTCCAAATGCACCTCTAATGCATGGGAAAATGAGAATTAAAAAAGTGTGTGAGAAGAACTATTTACCACTTTTGACCAAATTAAGTGAAGGTTTTGTAGCCAAAAGTATAGGTCAAGAATTGTTTACCCTCCAAGCAGGGGGTGGAATTAAAAATATTACGTAGAAGAAGTGATAAAATATTTCTTGAGTTGTATAATATACGCAAATGGATGATTAGTTTTGGGTTATTTCTTAGAATGATTTTTTCAAGTAATTATTAATTCATCGGTTATCTCATGTTACATTAACAGCTTCATGTTAATAATGCAGTGTGGTAACAACCTGAAAAACTTATCTCATTCTATCTGAACAGATTTAGGTTCGAATGGAGAATTCAAATCTATTAATATAGAAAAAGAGAGGCAAATTCATAATATTGTAAGTGTCAAAACAAGAAATTGACATGTGTCAATCTTTAAGACAAAACTCCAATAAGCTTGGAGATTCAAAAAGATTATAAAATAGAAAAATTAATTTGAAGCTTTTAAAGAAATAATTTGGCCAGTTATTCACAACATGAGTACCATGTTTGGGCATATCTGTTCACACCATGAGTCCCACGATTTTTGGACTCCCACGTTTTTTCATCCACGATCATCTATTAAAAAAATTGGACTTTTCTTTACAAATAATTTTACATAGAAATAGGAAGAAAGGGGAAAAAAATACTCCATGATCCTCTTCCCAAACGTGAGCATCAAAACCTAACTCCATAACTTATAAACGGTCTGCTACGCTATTAATGTCTCAAATGCCTGCTCCTTCTTTTATTTTCTTTTCTATTCCCTTTTTTTCTATGCTCAAAATACACAAGTTTGCAAATATGGCTACAACAATTCATGAAATCAGTCAAATTTCAAGCAACTCGATGCAATGGAATCTCAAAGTTAGATTCGTTAGAATGTGGAAAATGCCGGATCGTTTCAATCCTGAAAAATCATATTTGGTTGAGTTGATTTTATAAGATGCAAAGGTAACATATTCAACTTTATATAGTTCTAAAGTTTGTATTCTTTTCTGGTTTTATGGATAAATTTTTCACATTAAAATGTACTAATTCTGAAATATTATATGTAGTACCAGTACTCTGTTTCTGTTTCTGTAAGTAGTTTGTTACTAATTTCTTTACGACGAATTTACGGCAATTTTGCTTATTCAACTTCAGTTAGTTTTAAAGATTCTATTATACTTCCGGAACAACGTCACGTTCAAATGAGTAGTGTAAAATCACAGAGGTGCGTATCTGAGTACTATTACTATGTTTCTGGTTTTTAAAATGGGTTCGATGCCTACATATCTTTGAAGCCTCGCTTTCCCCTTAAGGTTGATTATTAACACAAAATACAGTATTTAGCTTTGAGCACTAACTTTTCGTCAACATCCTGATACTGACTCTACAAATATAGTTTTATCACGTAATGTATATTAGAAAGACTAGCACTATCTATGGTTAAACTTTTGGATTTTGCTTTTGGTTAAAAATTTGGTCATTTGTACAGAAACGATTATGCAACTTGGATCATATAAAACGATTATGGTTAACACGAACATTACGAAATTTGGCTCATATATGAAAGGATTATGTGTAGTATAAATATTTCTCTTTTTGTTTCTTAAAGTTGCCTTCACAATCGTGCACTAATTCCTACATATATGCACTTTATTTGCAATATGATACATCCTAATAATTAATCTATTTTTTTAGGGTGATCGTATCCAGGCCTCAATTGGGAAGTATGTGATTAAGTTTTTGAGGACCAAGATACAGGAACTCGGCTTATATCGCATGAACTACTTTGTTGCCGGACCAAACAACTTGAGTTTAAAGACTACGACACACAATCTGAGGCTGACATTTAGACAAATGACAACGGTTGAGGAAATAGTTGATTCTCATATGAATATCTTTAACTTTCGTCCTTTTGATCAGTTAACAAATCAGAATGATGTCGATGAGGCAGAATTATTCGGTAATTCTTCTCTTCCATTATTATCACGTTTTACAAAATTGTCTAACTAACTTTTATATTTGTAGATATCATTGGTCAGGTTGTGACGTATGAAGATGTTAACACCCATAAGCAAGGAGATAACGACAGTGCCTTTCTCATTGTTCAACTCGAAGATGATCAGTAAGTTATTCACTGATACAAACTATACTTTTACAGTTTAATTATTTATATTATTTTGTTGATGAAGGATTACCTTGAAACTTATAGGAGGAACATGATTACACCAACCTTATGGGGTGGACTTGTGGATCAAATTCAGCCTCACTCTAATGGAGCTATGGACGAACCTTTGATTGTTGTTTTACGATTTATGAAACCTCAAAATTCCGAGGTTTATCAATTTCACATATATATTCAAAATTTTGTTTTAAAAAAAACTATAAAATTTTTGATTGTTGATTTATCTTATCTATAGGTAACTACTCAGTGCGTAGTTGTTGGTACTCTATAAAACTTTGGATCAATTTTACTCTGCCACAGTATGTTGAATTTAAATCTAGGTTTATAAAGGGTGTAACTTTTTTAATGGTACTTACATAATGTTACTAAGATTTATCACTTTTACGATGTTGCGACATATGCAGATTAGTTGCAACATGTCAATCTAACTGTGAGCGGGTTACTCAAACAAGCTCTCTGCAAGGTTATTCTGTCAGAGATGTGTTAGCCAATGGAATTGTATCATTTAAAACTATTACGGGTTTAGTTCAGTGTACATAAGTGAGTTAAATTTAGTATTCATTCTAAATTTCCCTCCTCGTCTAGAATAGAAGGATAAGATAAAAGGCAGGCTAAGCCCGTATTAGCTCTTTTCAGGTTGATAAGGTGGAATTGAAAACTTTGGAGCACATCCTTACCTACATCGAACTCTATGTGTTAAGCATATAGCTTTTCCTTCTGAGCCAGGATCACACTTCACACAACCAAAAAGCTCTGCGTCACGGTAGCAACGGAACCGGGAAAAGTATACAGAAAAGATAGTTCTTTTCTATTATATTAGTATTTTTTATTACATTAGATATATTAGACTATTATATTAGATTAGTATTAGTTAGTGATCCCGACTTAGTGAGTCTGATGAATTGTTGGCACCAGTCCTACATTTTGTCTCTGTGGACCGAGGAGAAAAGGGGCTCGGCGGGAAGAGGAGTGTACTATGAGAAAAGCAAGGAGGTCAACCTCTTTCAAATATACAACATAGATTCTGGCAATGTAGTTGGACTCTCATGCCGATCCGAATGAATCATCCTTTCCACGGAGGTAAATCTTCGTCTCTTTCGGGTGGGTGGCGGGAATAGCTCTTCTAGCATCAGCATGGATTGACCAGAGACTGGGAGTGGTCATCATCTTTTTCCATAGTAGTTTCAAGTTATATTTACTTTATGTTTTCTCGGTTCAATTTAGAACAATATTTTTTTTCTTAAATAAGAATGTACCTACTGGATTACTGCAAAATAGGTTAATATGAAACATGTACGAGGATGGTCATACTTGAAATGCAACAAGTGCACTAAAAAGGTTGACAAAATTGGGAACAAATTTTTTTGTAAGAAATGCAATGAAGAATAATGTTCTGTTAGTCACAGGTAATTTTCATATCACATGAATTTAGAACATATAAAAAGGAAATCCACAAGATTAAAATAAATTGGACTTGCAGGTATTGAATTCAAGTTCGTGTTATTGATGGAACCGCTTTTATCTCATTATTGCTTTGAAATCACGAAGCTATGCAAATTATAGGAAAGTCGGCAAAAGAATTAAAGCAAATATTAGTTGAGGTATACTAATAAACATAATTTAGTTGTCAATTATAACTTTTCTAACCTATGAAATTTGGTGTAGGCCTCTGTTGCGAATGACGACTGTTCTTATCTAAGTGAGCTGGATAATATTCTTTATAAAAAATTCATGTTTAATGTTATTGTTAAGCTATCCAATATTGAGAAACAAGACCAAGTCTACACTGTTGTGAAGATAACTAATGATTACGATCTCCTAAAGGAATACTGTCACTCTTCACTCGAAGACACATTCGGTGTAAAATATCTTCTTACCAAACTCCAAATACATTTAACGACGACTAAATTACTGGGTATGTTGTTGTATCAGTTTGTTACCTTCAAAAATTAATGTTTATTTTATGATATTTTTCTTTGTAACATGATTCAGAGATTCTTGATGGACAAAGTTCGGGTGGAGAGAAGCTATTTGGGGTAATCATCCACAAATTAATAGTGTTATGACATTATTAATTATTTAGTTTTTAAGAAATCGTAAAAATTATACAATGAAGTGTGGTATCGCTCTCCAACTGCTTCTACACTTTTTCTACTTTTGTAGGATTTTATGGCCGAAAGTCAAATAACGTCTACTTCACAAACTCCCATCAAAAAAAGCATATTAGAAAGTGGATCATCTGTGGTAGAAGATGGTGATGACTGGAAAGCAAAAGTATCTCCTTTTCAAGATATATGACAAGAAAACTAGATCCTCCAGTAAGGCT
Organism: Nicotiana attenuata; assembly: GCF_001879085.1. NCBI lineage: Eukaryota > Viridiplantae > Streptophyta > Magnoliopsida > Solanales > Solanaceae > Nicotiana > Nicotiana attenuata. Next base: position 95,458 of record NW_017670642.1, read on the forward strand.
TCAGGAGTAGTAGCAGATGACGACCTGAATTGTCAAACTTTCTAGCAACAAGGTTCGAAAAGTGATAAAAAATTCCAAAATTAGTTGTACTGGAATGACTTTACCCATAAAATTTTATTATTCCTTCTCTAAATAGATTTTGAAAGGGATACTGGTATTCAATAATCATTGCTTAGTTTTCTCTTTTCAGTTATGTTTTTTGAACATGTTAGTTATTTGAACTAAATGAATGTTGAATATATTTGTTGGTGAAGTCAAGATTTCAATTCATCCCTTCAATATTTGACGATACACATTCGATATTCGTTAGCTCATACTTGGGAGATCCTTTTCAGGTAGTTGTATGCCATTAATTGTCACGACCCAAAACTCTAACTTGTCGTGATGGCGCCTATCGATAGTACTAGGCAAGCCGATTTTCAAAATACTTCGATATCGTACAAAAGCTTTTTCATAACAGAGTTTTCATCAAAATAAGAGTTAAACTCAAAATATAATGCGGAAAAATAGCCCCAAACATCGGGGTGTCACCAAGTCATGAGCATCTAGATAACCGGTCTAAGAAAATAGTGTCTATAAGAGACTATGTCTAAATGTCATTACAGAAAAGAAAGATAGCAAAGAAGGAGAACAAGGACTACGAACGCCGGTAGCTACCTCGTAAATCTCCAGTACTCAACCACACACGAGCTCAACGTCCTCTGTGACTGGACACACCTGGATCTGCACATTTAAGTGCAGAATATAACGTGAGTACAACCAACTCAGCAAGTAACAGAAACAAATAAGGAACTGAGAAGCAGTGACGAGCTATACAAGTATAGTTCATTTCAGTAATCTCAGTAAAAAATAGACATGCTTTCAAATCCGGCAGTTTAAGTCAAGTGAGTTTTATACAGTTTCAAGTTCAAGTAGATTGGATATAAAATCTTCCAAGAATCACAACAATGACAGATATCAACTAAGTACATCAACAAATGAAAGCAAGTATAGCCTCTCAGGGCAACAGTCACTCAACTCATCGCAACAGCTCAATCACTCGGCTCTCAGCCCTCAGTACTCACACTCAATAGGTACCTATGCTCACTGGGGTGTACAAACTCTGGAGGGGCTCCTACAGCGCCAGCGCTATAATCAGCACGGACAAATCACGTGCTATAATATCATATCAAGATCCACACGGACAACTCACGTGCTACAGTATAATATCAGGATCCGCAAAGACAACTCACGTGCTACAGTATCAATACCTTACCTTCAGGCCCTCGGCCTCACTCATTCATCAACCTCCCTAGTCTCTCGGGATCTCAAAAATCATATAAATCAGCCCAAACAGAGATAATAACATGTATCAACAAGGAACTAGAAGAGATGGAGGTATGATACGCAAGAAAATCATGACTGACTACAAGACACCAAATAGCAGTTAATTCAGCAAGTACACGACGTCTGCGTGTCCCAACAGTGACTTCATATAGCCTAAGCATGATTTCTGACATGGATTTCAGTCCAATTTCTACAACACTGAGAGAAACATATAGCTAATAGCAAGTTATTCCAATTTATGATTCTACGGAACGGACCAAGTCACAATTCCCACAGTTCACGCCCATACGCCCGTCACCTAGCATGTGCGTCACCTCCCAAATAATCGCATAGCATAACATCTGGGGTTTCAGACCCTCAAGACCAGATTTAATATTGTTACTTATCTCAATCCGAGCAAAATGCTACTCCAAAATGCCTTTGCCTCGTGAGTCGGCCTCCGAATGTCTTGAATCTAGCCATAAGTAGTACAATACAACTAATATATGCTAAAGGGATAGATTCCACAAAAAACTACTGAATTAGAGCCAAAAATCCAAAATCGGCCCGAACCCGGCCCCCGAGCCCACGTCTCGAAATCCGACAAAAGTCACAAAACCCGAAAGCCCATTAACTCACTAGTCTAACCATACCAAATTTACTCAAATTTGAAAACAAAATCCCATTCAAAACCCCAAAAATCCATCTCAAGAACACTTCCTTTTTTCCCTCAATTTTTCACCCCAAATCACAAATTAGATGATGAAATGAAAGACATAATCATGGGAATTACCCAAAACCAAGTAAGAATCACTTACCCCAATATTTTTCTTTGAAAAATCTCTCAAGAATCGCCTCTCCCCAAGCTCCAATTCATCAAAAATGGAAAATGGGATGAAGTCTCCTTATTTTATAACTTAAAGTTTTTGCCCAGGCTGCCCTCGATCTTGCCCTTTGTTACGTCTCACATTTTCATACGTTAAAATTCCGTCATCAGTTAATCGACGTAGACTCGCAGATGAGATTATAAGTATTTATGCTATTTATAACAAGCGATAAGAAAGTGCCGTGAAGGTGAAAAGGTTAACAAATTAAAGAAAGTGAGTTTTGTCGAAGTTTTTGTCAGTATGGGATAGAATACGGTCCGAGCTATAATACCCGATATTTATGGACTAGTACCATACGTGGTACCTCATAACCACGATAGTAGGGTACATAAAGTGTTTTAAAAGTGAGTAGTATTTTAAATAATTTAAGATAATTCTTAATTATGTGGATAAATGGGTAATTAATGATTTTCAGTAGGAGATTAATTAAAATCTTTAGATAATTAAAGAACCTCAAACGTGGCAGCTCCCCCTTCCCATCTACTCTTAAGAAAGAGTGAAAGGTGGCACATTTTAAGGAAGAAATATGACACATGTCTTGAAAGGTGGGGCCCACAACACCGAGACATTAAATCCACTCTCTAGTTCACTTAAAGAGATGTGGATATCTCTTTAACATCTCTAATTCACTTCAGCAAATTCAAAACAAGAATTTGCACATTAGCATCCTTAGTAACGTGACATTTAGCTTCAGAAGGGATTCATGTAAGAATTCAATCAAAAATTCCTTAAGCATCTTAGTAATGTGACTCTTTTTTGCAATTCTAAAGAAGCCCGATATAATCTTTTTCAAGAATATCATACGGATTTTTTCCTATTCCGATTTTGTCGTCACGAGTTTTGTCGCAATTGTCATGTGTTAGAAGGATTGTCTAGAGAACCGGCTCGGGTATGTTAAGGCTATCCCTTCTTTCTTTTTGGCAAACGAAAGCAAATTCACAACTTTCATAAACGACTTTATTCATAAAATTACTAAGGATGCCTATGTTCTTGATTTCCCATGTGAATTAATATTATATCTTTAGTTCATGGATCTCAGAAAAATACGTAGTTGATAAAGTTATCTGAAAGGTATAATAATCTTATAACATTTCGAGAAATCTTATTAACGTATTTCTTATGCATTTCATTCAATAATACATGTACATTGACCCATGACCAGATTGCGTTATATACGTGTATATTGTATGTATATGGGATATGGGTAAAGGTTACGGTATTATATATACACCACCACCTGATCAGCTCGTATATGTTGATGATTTTGCCCACAGTAGCCGAGATGATATGATGGGATGCCCTCAAAGGCTTGATGATGTTACGTACACCTATACCTATACATGACGCGATATTTATACGGACGCGCATGACATTATAAATGTTTTAGGATTTACAAAGGTATTTAAACTTACATGCGGAATTCTTTAATTTATGTTTCTTCTATGTCTTTTATGTATTGATTTTCATGCCTTACATACTCAGTACATTATTCGTACTCACGCCCTATTTCCCGTAGCCTGTGTTACAAGCCCGCAGGTGCAGGTAGACAAGTTGACGGTCCCCCTTCTTAGGATCCTTGATCAGGGAGAGTTGGTGTGCTCCATTTGATCCCGAGCTGCTTTGGATTTTGGTATGATATGTTTGTATACATATATGGGTATGACGGAGCCCAGTCCCGTCCTTGTACAGTTGTATATTCTGTCAAAGGTCTGAGAAAGTCATGTATAGTTGGGTAGTATGTGGCCTTGTTGGCTTCCAGTTTTGGATATATAGTTATCTATAGCAGCCTTGTCGGCTCGCCCTACGTATTTCGCACGTGTATGTATATATGTCTTTTGGACAGTTTTCCCTCACGCATGTTATTCTCGTAGTTTAGCAGATGTTATTCATATTATATCTTAGACGCATGCTTAAGGGTGTTCGACAGGTAGGACTCGGGCACTCATCATGGCCCATCGGTTTGGGTCGTGACAAAAGTGGTATCAGAGCAGTTCTATCCTAGGGTTGTCTACACATCGTGTCCAGTAGAGTCTTGTTTGTGGGTGTGTTGTGCACCAGACTTTAGACAGGAGGCTACAGGACATATAGGATGTTATCCTCCCTTCTTATCATAGATCGTGTGATATAAGAATACATGTTCCTAACGATATGTTATGTTTTGAGCGATGCCTCTAAAAACTACAGCCGCCTAGAAGGGCAAGTCCATGGCTGGCGAGACTACTAGTCGACCGCCACGAGTTACCAGGGCTCGAGGAGAGTCTCATAGTGAGATTTCATCTCAGACTTCACATACCCCACCCTCTCCAGAAGAGCTCTGAGGGGCACCAGCTCCAGTGCCCGCCCCTGTACATCCAGCTCCTCAGGCAGATGCACCGGGTCAGGAGATGAGAGATGATATACAGCTATTAACTCGATTAGTAGCCGCACAGGCTCGCCGTCAGGAGTTAGGTATTGGTCATGCAGATAGGTCCGTCAGTGTGAGGGTTCGTAATTTCATTAATTTGGACCCTCCGGTATTCACTAGAGCATATCCAAATGAGGACCCTCGGGTATTTATTTATAGAATGCAGATGACTTTGAGGGTAATGAAGGCCACTGCGACTGAGTCAGTTGAGCTAGCTTCCTATAGACACCAAGATGTTGCAGTTAATTGATACGAGTCTTGGGAATTGTCCAGAGGTGAGGATGCCCCTCCAGCAGTATGGCAGGAGTTTAGAGAAGCTTTTCTTCGTCATTATCTTCCACCAGAGCTTAGAAGGGCCAGAGTTGATAGGTGCTTGACCCTTCGACAGGGTAACATGAGTGTTCGAGAGTACAGTCTTCAGTTTGACTCATTAGCTAGGTATACTCCCACTATTGTATCTAAGATGGAGGATCGGGTTCACCGATTTGTGATGGGGTTGGAGCCGCACTTGCTTACCGTTGTATGTCGGTCCCACTTCAGCCAGACATGGATATTTCTCGTATTCAGGCATACGCTCAGGGTGTAGAGGAGCATAAGTAGAAGCAAAGGGCCGATCGTGAGCATGATAGGGCCCAGAATAAGAGAGCGAGGTCTTCGGGTCCTTCTGGTGAGTTTTGAGGTGGTCAGAGACAACAATACCCAAGGTATCCAGTCCAGCCATCAACTAGCACACCCTCTCAGTTTGCCGGTAAGAGATTTGATCGTTCCACATATTCAGGGCATGGTCAGAATTTCAGGGCCTTAAGTTCTCAGTATAGGGGCGAGTCAAGTCAGATGAGGTCGCCCTTGCCGTAATGTGCTCAGTGTGGTAAGCAGCATGTCGAGCAATGCCGTAGGTGGTTGGGTGTTTGTTATACTTGTGGTTATCTAGGCCACGTTATGAGGGATTGTCCGACGAGAGGTGATGTAAGTATAGTTCAGCCAGCAGGATCTATAGCTGGTACATCATCATCAGTACACCCCCTTGGGCAAGGTTCACAAGCACCAATCGGTCGAGGTAGAGGCAGAGGTGGAGCATCTAGCTCGTGCTCAAAACCGCATTTATGCGTTAGCAGGACGACATGATCAAGAATCATCACCGATGTTGTTACAGGTATATTATCAGTCTCCTCATATAATGTATATGCACTAATTGACCCAGGTTCCACCTTATCATATATTACTCCGTTGGTTGCTGGTAAGTTTGGAATAAAACCTGAGTTGGTTAAGCCTTTTGAGGTGACCATACCTGTTGGGGATCCAGTGATAGCTAGGCGGGTATATACAGGTTGTGTAATAGTAGTCCATAGTCGATCTACAGTAGCAGACCTAATCGAGTTAGATATGGTAGAATTTAATGTGATAATGGGTATGGATTGGTTGGCTTCTTGCCATGCCAACAATGATTATAGATCAAAGATGGTTCGATTCCAATTTCCAAGGGAGCCCGTTTTGGAGTGGAAAGGTAATACGGCATCATCGAGAGGAGGATTTATTTCCTATCTCAAGGAAAGCAAGATGATCAGAAAGGGCTATATTTATCACTTAGTTCGGGTTCAGGATGTGAAAGTGGAGTCACCAACCATTCAGTCTATCCTGGTGGTTAATGAGTTTCCCGATTTTTTCCCGATGAACTTCCAGGTCTTCTGCCAGAGCGAGAAATTGAGTTTGATATTGACCTACTACCAGATACTCAACCAATATCTATTCCTCCCTATAGAATGGACCCCGCAAAGCTGAAAGAGTTGAAGGAACAACTAAAGGACCTACTTGAAAAAGGCTTTATCAGACCTAGTACACAATAGTGGGGAGCACCTGTGTTATTTGTGAGGAAGCAAGATTGTTCCTTGCGGACGTGTATTGATTATAGACAGTTTAATAAGGTGACGCTCAAGAATAAGTACCCGCTCCCGAGGATTGATAATTTATTTTATCAGTTGCAAGGTGCCAAGTGTTTCTCAAAAATAGACTTGAGGTCCCGGTACCATCAAGTAAGGGTTAAGGAGAAGGATATCCCGAAAACAGCATTAAGGACCACATATGGGCACTTTGAGTTTCGTGTTATGTCATTCGGTTTGACTAATTCCCCAGCAGTATTCATGGATTTGATGAACCGTGTGTTCAAACCCTTTCTAAAGCTGTACGTAATTGTATTTATTGATGATATATTGGTATATTCTCGTTCAGAGACTGAGCATGCAGATCATTAGCGTACTGTGCTCAAAGTTCTACAAAAAGGAAAGTTGTATGCAAAATTCTCTAAATGCGAATTCTGGTTGAACTCGGTAGCTTTCTTTGGGCATGTCATTTCAACTGAAGGTATCCGGGTTGATACACAAAAGATTGAGGCGGTAAAGACTTGGCCTAGACCCACGACACTGACGGAGGTTCGTAGCTTTCTCGGTTTGGCAGGTTATTACGGGAGATTTGTAGAGGGATTTTCTTCTCTTTCGGCACTATTGACAAAGTTGACTCAGAAGGGAGCTAAGTTTCAGTGGACTGATTCTTGCAAACGGAGTTCCTAGGAATTGAAGTATAGATTAACTTCAGCACCGGTTCTAACACTCCTAGAGGGAACCGATGGTTATGCTATCTATTATGATGCTTTGGGCATTGGATTGGGTTGTGTACTGATGCAGCATGATAAGGTTGTAGCTGATGCTTCTAGACAACTAAGAAAGCACAAGAAGAATTACCCGACCCACTGTTTAGAGTTAGCCGCGATGATTCATGCACTAAAGATGTGGAGGCACTACCTTTATAGCATTCATGTTGATATATATATGGATCATAAGAGCCTTCAGTATATCTTCAAGCAAAAGGAATTGAATTTACGCTAAAGGAGATGGTTGGAGCTACTTAAAGACTATGACGTTGATATCTTATACCATTCGGGGAAGGCGAACGTAGTCGCCGACGCCCTCGACCGTAGATCTGTGGGTAGCCTATCATATTAACAGCCAGAGAAGAGAGGAATAGCCCATGAGATTCATTAGCGAGCTAGTCTTGGAGTTCGACTATTGGATTCAGGTGATATCAGAATTACTATTCAGGACACGGCAACATCCTCTTTAGTAGCTGAAGTGAAGGAACACCAATACGAGGATCCTATGTTAGCTCATTATAGAGATACAGCCCCTCTGAAGGAGAAGACACCATTTGAAATCTTAGGAGATGGGGTCCTCAGGTATCGAGGATGATTATGTGTCCTTAATGTTGCAGGGCTGCGCCGGCAGGTTATGGGAGAAACTCACTATTCTCATTATTCTATCCATCCAAGAACAACAAAGATGTATCATGATAGCAGGGAAGTATATTGGTGGGACGGAATGAAAAATGGATATCGCAAAGTTTGTCGCTCAATGCCCTAACTGTCGGTAGGTTAAAATTGAGCATCAAAAACCCAGTGGATTATTGCAGGCTATAGAGATTCTGACATGGAAGTGGGAAGTAATCAATATGGATTTCATCGTAGGTTTACCTCTTACCCAGCGTAAGTTCGATTCTATATGGGTGATTGTTGATAGACTTACAAAATCAGCCAATTTTCTGCCTGTTAGGACTACATATCCGCAGAGGATTATGCAAGGCTTTACATTAAGGAGATACTACGAATTCATGGTGTCCCTATATCTATTATCTCGGATAGAGGAGCTTAGTTTACAGCTAATTTCTGGAGGTCCTTCCGAAAAGTATGGGGGACTCAGGTAAGTCTTAGTATAGCATTTCATCCCCAGACAGACGGACAAGCTGAGCGTACTATTCAGACACTTGAGGATATGTTACGGGCTTGTGTATTAGACTTCAAGGGCAGCTGGGATGATCATCTGCCGCTTATTGAGTTCGCGTATAACAATAGCTATCATTACATTATTCACATGGCTCCATACGAAGCTCTTTATCGATGGAAGTGTAGGTCGCCTATAGGATGGTTTGATGTTGGGAAACTAAGTTAGTAGGAACAGAATTGGTACAAAAGGCAATCGAGAAGATTAAGCTTATACAGGAAAGGCTATTAGCAGCTCAAAGCCGTCATAAGTCTTATGCGGATAATCGATGACGAGACTTGGAGTTTCAGGTTGATGATTGGGTATTCCTAAAGGTATCACCGATGAAAGGCGTTATGAGGTTTGGTAAGAAAGGAAAACTTAGCCCTCGGTACATTGGACCATATAAGATCATACGCAAGGTAGGACAGGTAGTATATGAGTTAGACTTGCCTTCTGACTTGGAATCTGTACATCCAGTCTTTCATGTTTCTATGCTCCGTAAATATATCGGAGATCCTTCTAGAGTTATGTCAATTGACAATGTTCAGGTAACAGAACAACTATCATATGAGGAAACTCCCATTGCTATACTAGACAGACAGGTTCGGAGATTGAGGATTAAAGACGTAGCTTCTGTGAAAGTACTTTGGAGAAACAATAATGTGGAAGAAATGACTTGGGAAGCCGAAGAAGAGATGAATTCTAGGTATCCTCACTTATTTCCTCTTCCAAAGAAGGATCCGACTGAGACATCACAGCCTTAAGGTACGTGTATGGATTTGTGTATTAGTTATTATCATTGGTCGTGTGAGATAATTATCGTGAGTGATAATTGTGGCAATATGTGGCGTTGAATTATTGAGTTCTATACATGAAGGATTGATAGTAGTACTGTTACAAAGGCGACTCTGCCAAAATTTATATGGATCCCGAGAAGTTAAACATTCGAGGAAGAATGTTTCTAAGGGGGGAAGGATGTTACGTCTCGCATTTTCGTACGTTAAATTTCTATCTTCAGTTAATCGACATAGACTTGGGGATGAGATTATATTGAGGTTATAAGTATCTATGCTATTTATAAAAAGCGATAAGAAAGTGCCGTGAAGGTTAAAAGGTAAACGAATCAAAGAAAGTGAATTTCGTCAAAGTATGTCAATATGGGATAGAATACGGTCCAAGCTATAATACCTGGTATTTATGGACTAGTGCCATAGAAGGTACCCCTTAACCACGATAGTAGGGTACATAAAGTGTGTTAAAATTGAGTAGTATTTTAAGTAATTTGAGATAATTCTCAATTATGTGGATAAATGGGTAATTAATAATTTTTAGTGGGAGATTAATTAAAATCTTTAGATAATTAAAGAACCCCAAACGTGGCAGCTCCCCCTTCCCATCTAATGACTCTTAATAAAGAGTGAAATGTGGCATATTTTAAGGAAGAAATGTGACACAAGTCTTGAAAGGTGGGGCTACGCCGCCAAGACATTAAAATCCATTCTCTAATTCACTTAAAGAGATATGGATATCTCTTTAACATCTCTAATTCACTTCAGCAAATTCAAAATAAGAATTTGCATATTAGCATCCTTAGTAACGTGACATTTAGCTTCAGCAAGGATTCAAGCAAGAATTCAAGAATTCAAGCAAAAATTCCATAAGCATCTTAGTAACGTGACTCTTTTTGCAATTCTAAAGAAGCCCGGTATAATCTTTCTCAAGAATATCATGCGAAACTTTCCTACTCCGATCTTGCCGTCTCGAGTTTTGACGCAATTATCGTGTGCTAGAATATTGTCTAGAGAACCGGCTCAGGTATGTTAAGGCTATCCCTTCTTTCTTTTTGGCATGATCCATACGATACAAACGAAATGAGGAAATGCACAACTTTCATAAACGACTCTATTTATAGAATTACTAAGGATGCCTATGTTCTTGATTTCCCATGTGAATTATCATTATATCTTCTGTTCATGGTCTCAGAAAAATAAGTAGTTGATAAAGTTATTCGAAAGGTATAATAATCTTATAACATTCCGAGAAAATGTTAATAACGTATTTCTTATGCATTTCATTCATATATACATGTACATCCCATGACCAGATGGCGTTATATACGTGTATATTGTATGCATATGGGATATGGGAAAAGGTTACCGCGTTATGTACGCACCACCACCTGATCAGCAGGTATATGTTGATGATTTTGCCCATAGTGCCCGAGATAATATGATGGGTTGCCTAAAAGGCTTGATGATGTTATGTACACTTATACCTATGCATGACACGATATTCATACGCACGTGCATGACATTATAAATGTTTCCGGATTTACAAAGGTATTTAGACTTACATGCGAAATTCTTTAATTCATGTTTCATCTATGTCTTTTATGTACTGATTCTCATGCCTTACATACTTAGTACATTATTCGTACTGACGCCTATTTCCCGGGTCCTGCTATAACGACCCGGCCGGTCGTTTCATGAGTTATAGCCTCGTTTTCCCCATTTCTTCTTCCTTATGTGTTGTTTAGTTGTATTTCAGCGTATCATGTTGGTTGTTTAGTTGTATTTCAGCGTATCATGTTGGTTGTTTTGTGTTCGCAGTGGTCTTGGAGTGGAATGAGACACTTAGTCTCTTATTTAGAAGCTTAAGTTGGAAAAGTCAACCGGATGTTGACTTATGTGTAGAAGATCTCGGATGTGAATTCTGATGGTTCGGATAGCTTCGTTAGGTGATTTTGGACTTAGGAGCGTGTTCCGATTGTAATTTGGAGGTCCATGGTAGATTTAGGCTTGAATTGGCAAAATTGGAAATTTGGCGTTTTCCGGTTGGCAGTGGAAAAATCTTGATATCGTGGTCGAAATGGAATTCCAAAAATTAGAGTAGGTCCGTTATGTCATTTGTGACGTGTGTGCGGAATTTCAGGTCATTCGGGTGAGGTTTGATAGGTTTCAGCATCGTTTGCAGAATTCGGAAGTTTGGAAATCCGTAGGTTTGAATCCGAGGGTGATTTTGTGTTTTAATGTTGTTTTGAGCGTTCCAAAGGTTTGAATAAGTTTGGATGGTGTTATGTGACTTGTTGGCAGGTTTGGTTGAGGTCCCGAGGGCCTTGAGTTGATTTCGGGAGGTTGACGGATCAAGGATGGGATTTGAGGAAGTTCTGAAGAATTTTCTTCAACTGTCATAACCGCACCTGCGGAGTGGGGACTGCAGGTGCGAGGCCCGCAGAAGCGCACAACCAGCCGCAGATGCGGCCATAGAGGAGAAGGGCAGGAGCCGCAGGTGCGCGCATAGGACCGCACCTGCGTGATCGCAGATGCGGGATTTTGACCGTAGAAGCGGGCTTCGAGGTTTAAGTGAAAAATCGCACCTGCTAGACTTTCAAAAGGTGCGGCATCACAGAAGCGACTTATGGACCGCAGATGCGGAAGTTTTGGGCAGAAAGTATATAAGGTCTCCTTCGCGAATTTAAGTTCATTTTTCACCATTTTTGAACGGCATTGGAGCTTTTAAGGGCGATTTTGAGGAGGAATTCAGGGGTCTATCAGCAAGGTGAGTGGCTTGAGCCCTAATACTTGTATATGTGATGATTTCCCGTTGATTAATCATGAAATTTGTAGAAATTAGGGATGAAATTGGGGGAATTAGGGTTTGAAATTGGAGAGTTAAATTTGAGGATTTAAGGGACCATTTGGGGTCGGATTATGATGGTTTTGGTATGTATAGCCTCGTGAGTGAAAGGAGTTTCTAGTTTTGTAATTTTTATCGGATTTCGAGACGTGGGCCCGGGGGCCGGGTTTGAGTCCAATTCGGGATTTTTGGTCTAATTTGATAACTTTCGTGTGGAATTCATTCCTTTAGCGTATATTGATGATAATATACTGATTTTGGATAGATTCGGAGCATTTGGAGGCCGAGTGGAAAGGCATGGGGATTGGGGGTTAGAGTTTTGTCCGGTTTGAGGTAAGTAATGACTGTAAATCTTGTCCTGAGGGTATGAAACCCCGGGTTTCACATTGTAAATCTTGTCCTGAGGGTATAAAACCCCGGATTTCACATCGTTTCACTATTTTGAGGTGACACGCATGCTAGATGACAAGCGTGAGGGCGTGCACCGTTAGGGATTGTGACTTGGTCCGTCCCGTAGCAACTATTAAGTTGCGTATTTGACTGAAAACTATTTGATACTTATGTGCTTTGGAAAGTATTACTATGTTTTTGGGCTGAATGCCATATTTGGGCCTCGTGCCAAGCTGTTTGGACCCTTAGGGGCTTTTTACTACTATTTCCTCACTGTTTTGATTTAAGATATGTACTCAGTCATGCTATGTTTTACTGATTTCATAACTCAGTCTTATTTACTCCATGGTGATGCAAATAAAATGATATTTTGGGCTGAGCACCTTGTTTTACTGTTAGCCCGAGTGGCTTGAGAGGTTTCTGACTGAGTGAGGCCGAGGGCCTGTGTTGTGAGGATATTGTGGGATCGGGCTGCATGCCGCAGCATATTGTTACTGATTTGTGATCTTGAGAGGCCGAGCGCCTGATTTATTATGCCACGAGGTGGCTTGTTATAGCGCTTGGGCTGTAGTAGCCCCTCTGGAGTCTGTACACCCCCAGTAAGCGCGGGTACCCTGAGTGAGTGATATGATGTTGCCCGAGGGGCTGTTCTTGATTCATGTTGTGCCCGAGGGGCTAATTACGAGCGATTGTGAGGTTGCCCGAGGGGCGGTTTATGATACATGTTTTCCCCGAGGGGCTATTTATGATTTTCATCACTTTTACTATAACTTCATTGAACCTCTATTGAAACTGTTGGAAAAATATCTTCAAATGGTTTTTATTGAAATTTGATTTTTACGAGATGAATTGATTTATATACTGTTTTGAAAGCTTACTATACTTACTGTGATTTTATGACATGGATTTATGTGTTTCTTACTGCTCAGTCTTTATTTACCTTTATTACTTACTGAGTTGGCGTACTCACATTACTCCCTGCACCTTGTGTGCAGATCCAGGAGTTGCTGGACGTGATAGCGAGCGCTGATCTTTCATCCGTCGCGGATATTCGGAGTCGGCAAGGTTGTTGCATGGCGATCGCAGCCTTGCTCTTCTCCCTCTTATCTTTCTTAGACTATATTAGTTTTTTCCATACTGTAATAGTCCTAGTTGTTATCGAATAGTCCTTAGTAGATGCTCGTGACTTGTGACACCCCGATGTCGGGCCTTTTTGTTCTTTCCGCACTTGTTATTTGGACTTATGCTGTGAAGTTTTATTAATTAATAGCTTAAAACATCGTTATTATGAAATGTCGAATTGTGTCGGCTGGCCTAGTTCCATGGTAAGCGCCATCACGACCGGGTTGGCTTTGGGGTCGTGACACCTGCGTTTCATGACCGCACGTGCAGGTAGACAAGCTGACGGTCCCCCTTCTTAGGATCCTTGATCAGCGAGAGTTGGTGTGCTCCATTTGATCCGGAGCTGCTTTGGATTTTGGTACGATATGTTTGTACACATATATGGGTATGACGGGGCCCAGTCCCGTCCTTGTACAGTTGTATATTCTGTTAGAGGTCTGTAGACAGTCATGTATAGTTGGGTAGTATGTGGCCTTGTCGGCTTCCAGTTTTGGATATATAGTTGTCTATAGCAACCTTGTCGGCTCGCGCTACGTATTTCGCATGTGTATGTATATACGTCTTTTGGACAGTTTTCCCTCACGGATGTTATTCTCGTAGTTCAGCAGATGTTATTCATGTTTATATCTTAGACGCATGCTTAAGGGTGTTCCACAGGTAGGACTCGGGCACTCGTCATGGTCCATCAGTTTGGGTCATGACACCCTCGGTCGCTACCCTCGATTCTGCCCTCTCGATTCTGCCCTCGATCATGGCCTCGACCATGACCTCGATTTTTTATAGAATAAGGAAACCAGAAGAATCACACCAACAGATATCTGCCATCAACCAAAGTCTAAAATTGATCTGTTAACCACCCGAAACTCACCCGAGGCCCTCGGGACCTCAACCAAACATACCAACAAGTCCCAAAACATCATACGAACTTAGTCGAATCCTAAAATCACCTCAAACAACATCAAAAACACGAATTACCCACGGATTCAAGCCTAATGAACATCGAAATTTCCACATTCTACAAGTGACGTCAAAACATATCAAATCACGTCCGATTGACCTTAAATTTTTCACACAAGTCATAAATGACACCACTAACCTACTCAACCTCCTGAAAATCCAATCCGACCCCGATATCAAAAAGTCGACTCCCGGTCAAACTTTCCAAAATTTTAAGTTTCGGTATTTCAAGCCTAATTCTACTACGGACCTCCAAAATACAATCTGTATGCGCTCCTACATCCAAAATTACCTAATGGAGCTAACGGAACCATCAAAATTCAAATCTGAGGTCATTTGCACATAAATCGACATCCAGTCGACTCTTCTAAGTTAAACTTCCAATTCAGATACTAAGTATCTCAATTCACTCTGAAATTACTCCGGAACCGAACCAACTAACCCGGTAAGTAATAATACGGTTGTAGAACACAAAAGAAGCAGAAAATAGAGGAGCGAGGCTATAACTCTCGAAACGACCGATCGGGTCGTTACATTAATAATGTTCTTTCAAATCAGCACTTTTAGATTAACTTACATTGCCAATAAATATTTGCATCCCCTATTTGCTCTGATGGATGTTTCTTACAATAATCATAAGAGGAACTATATGTGAAACTTTAGAAAGTTGTTGCACATTCTTTTAAAAAGCTAAATGTTGCACTTGCTAAGAAGCAAATGTATAGGTTGCTTTTTTTGGATTTAACAGATGAGTTTTTGGTGCCTTGTGAACTATATTTATGCAGTTTCAAGTGACTAATTACATGGTTATTCTTTATTTGTTTTCGTGGTAAGTCGATGGAGTTTAAGGGTAGTTTTAATGGAGGTTTAGAGGTGATTCATGGCTGGTTTGCAGTAACTATGGTGGCTTAAGAGCTGCATTTTTAATGGGTTTAAGTGACCTTTCGGACTGTTTTTTTTTTCGTGCAGATTTTCGCTGCGGTTATCTTTTGGTTTTGATGGTTGATTTGACAAAAACTTTAGAAAGTTGCTGCATATTATGTTAAACATCTAAGTGTTGTAGTTGCTAAGAAGCAAATTTATAGGTTGGTTTTTTTGGATTTAACAAATGAGTTTTTGGTCCCCTGTGAAGTGCTTTTATGCGGTTTTAAGTAATTATTTACATGGCTATTCTTTATTTGTTGTCGTGGTGGGTCGATGGAGTTTATGGGTGGTTTTAATGAAGGTTTAGAGGTGAATCATGGTTGGTTTGCAGCAATTATGGTGGCTTTAGAGCTGCATTTTTAAGGGGTTCAGGTGACCTTTCGGACTATTTTTTTTGTACAGATTTTTGCTGCATTTTTCTTTTGGTTTTCATGGTTGATTTGACAACAACTATGGTAGTTGGAACTCTATGTATTTTATAGTTAGTATTATAGTTTAACCAAATGCTTGAGCATTTATTTGTACATTAACATAATTATTTTCACTACAGTGGCAAAGCATTGTGGAATTGGTATAAAATTTGAAGAAAATGGTGTCCAAAAAATTATATCCAACACTTAACATTGTAATAGACTAAAGTAGGATATAGGTCTAACAAAAAGGGATAGAGGTAGTTCTTTTAATCAGAAAATAGTACAGAGGTAGTAAACTGCAGGGATTCTGCATAAACCATGACAGTCCAGCTGATAGTTGTTGATGAATTAATCAGGTTAATTTGTAACCAGAGACAAACATAATGTGTGCACAACAAATTTGCAACATTGAAGACATCATTAATGTTCAAACCATTGAAATATGCATCTAAACTGCAATAAAATTTTATAAAACAAATGAAAGCGAATGACATTACAATTTGGAGTCCGCTGAAAATTCGGTAGAAGTCCTTGGAAGTGATAATATCAATAAATCCCGTCTTTGGCATTGCACATTCGTTCATCAATTATTTGTACATTAAAAAAAAGTCTTCATTCGTCGACGGTAGCTGGCTTACTAAAACATTCAGAAGCCGTAATCATATTTGATAATCAGCATTTGCTCCAAATTGTTGAATCAGCAATCAGTCTTCTATCGAAAGACAAAACAATTAAACTACAAATTCTTGTGGTAATCTCTAAATTTGAGAATCCCTTTCCTTCTATGCTCTTGACATTGTCGCCTAATGACATTCACGAATATGAAAATCTTTTGGCAGTACTCTGTTTCAATTTTACAATAAAATGGCCAAAAAGTTGAATTTGATCTAATCAGTATCTATTATACTTCCAGAACAACGTTACCACTAAAATGAGTTGTGTACAATCACAACGGCGCTTATCTCAGTACTATTAGTATGTTTCTGGTTTTTAAAATGGGTTTGATGCCTATATATCTTTGGAGCCTCGCTTTCCCCTTGAGGTTGATTATTAACACAAAATGCAGCATTTAGCTTTGAGCACTAACTTTTTGTCAACATCCTATTATTCACTCTACAAATGTTAGTTTTGTCAAGTAATAGAAAGATTAGCATCATCTATGGTTAAACTTTTGCATTTTGCTTTTGGTTAAAATAATCTGCTCATTTGTAAATTTATTGCATTAGGACTTGCTCTACTTATTCAGTATGTATTTGAATGCAGATTTATGGTTAAGTTTTGCTATTTGTAGATATAGTGAGAGTAACTAACTAAACCCAGCGAAGACGATTCAGTTAACGCTTTCATTTTTTCCACTCGCACTTCTATAGAGTTACAGCTTGAGTTTACTATCAAGCTACCATGGTGAACTTGAAATATCAGGAGATTCCACATCCATATCATGGAATTGCGGATGATAAAATTATTCCAATGCCAAAGTTATTCAACTGAAAGTCAATTCTCCCGTGATTGGTGGTTTCCCTATAATGAGGTTCTCTTGAGTCTTTGCTTCACCTTTAAGAATGATAAACAAATGAGGCATTTAATGTTCTCGAAATTTTGTTCAGTAAGGCCACTAAAATGAAGGTTCTTGCGTTCCAATCATCTACTCATGATGAGATAGTTACGTCTGCTAGCCCCAAAGTGAAGATTAATCCCATAAAGTCAAGCAATTTGTGAATACTAACATTTTTCATTTTCAGAGGTTTCACGGATGAAAGAAATCATCGATACAAGTCGCGATGAGGTTCATATCTATTGACTAATTTTTATTAACTTCAAATTAACTATTTTGGTATTGTTGGTTTTGTACTAAGATTGTAACGTATTTTCATACCTTATGAAGTAAGTTTTTGTTGTTGATCTTGACATAAAAAGATTAATGCAACAATGTGGAAATTTATTTTTTAATAAAATTATTTTTACTAACTTTTGAAAATATTATTGCAATACTTAATAGTTGGTGCTGACTTTTGTAGTTTTACTTGCTTGATTGATGGAATTGTTAGTTGATGGGAAAATAACAATGTGGCTATAAGTTCATAGACTGTTAACTAACTGAAGGAATATGTTAGTGAAATTAAAATTAACTATCAACGTACAATTTAAAGACTTAATAGTTTGTGATATATATGTTTTATTACAGATAACTAATAAATTAAAATACTATTTCTTTGTAGCTGTAACTTGATTGCGTTTTAGCATTTGTTTATGTTTCGTTGGGCCGGTCCATGGAAACAGTCAGTAATATCTCCGTGCTATTTTAACCATTACATATGGTGGCAGAAGACCGACTTGATCTCCTCCATCATTCGACAAAGCTTGCTTCTATTTTTGTGGTATATTCTCCTCCTATTCCCCAATAGTTATAGTTGTACGTCACTTCGTGCAAGTGCGAATTACATTGATATTACTTTTTTTTTCTTAGGCAGTTGAATTATTCCTGAAGAAGCTTTGCTATTTGTCATACCTTTACATTATTACTTCTAATTTCTCAGGCACTTGAAATATGGTATTCAAACAAAGCTATTCTCTCAATTGAAAACTCGATTGGTGGGACCATCCACTTTAACTACAATTTACTTCTCCGGCTTAAGCTTCATAGTATTGGAGAAGTTTAATTAGTTGTTAACAATTGAATTTTTGGGATTGCGACGATTCAGGAAAGATGAACTAAACCGTGTCGTTCGCCACGCTCAGGTAATTGTTTAATTTAATTTATTCAGAAGAATTTTTTTTGTCCTTATTAATTGTGAGCAGAGGCGGACCCAGGATTTGAAGATGACGGGGGCACTATTAGTGGAGAACTTTACCAATAGTTGTTGGGTCCTGCCGGATGCCGACAAACTTTCGGTAATAACTGACATATATAAGTGAGTTAGGAGGTGAAGTTGGGTATGGAGTTTGGGAAAAGGGAAGGGAGAAGTGATTTAGAGCTTTTAAGGCTGGGGTTTAATCAAAACAAAAAACAATTAAAAAAATAATTAATAGAAAAAAAGGAGGTTTGGAAGGGGGGGGGGGAGTCCAGATTCGAACCTAGGACATCCCGCACGGAAGCAAAGGCAAGTAGCACGTTTGACCAGTGCCCGCAGCAGGCTTGTGCTTCAGGGTGCCCAATTAAATATAATGCCATTTCTCAAGGTACATATACATATAATACATATATATACAAAAAAAATTCCGATGTTTACGGGGTCCCGTGACCCCTCTACCATACACGTAGGTCCGCCTCTGATTGTGAGGGGATACAAAAATATTCCATAAAGTATAGGTTTGAGTTAGAACTGTAATTCGATATATGATATTCATCTCTTGATGAGTAAATTGTGGATATTCAAAATAAGCTTTATGGTATTCGAATGTCCAAATAAAACCAACCAAGAAGACCACAAAAATAAAGGTATTATTACTAACAAATTATCAGAATCTTCACTGTTTTTATCACAAGTTTTGTAAGGGAATGGCTCTAGGACGATCGCCATTGAAAGAGATAATTAAGGATTCAAGATGGTATATATTTCTTAGGTTTAAGGAGAGCTAAAATCCAAGGGTTGAAGGGGGTACACACACACACATATATATATATATATATATATATAAAAGTTTAACAACTACCATTAATACTCTCACTTTTTTTACAGATGATTTAGAGAGCTAATAAAGAAGACGATTTTTATGAGAAAACAATATTAAAGTACATTATGACAGTGGAGTAATTTGTCATGGGCTCATATTGTATACCCAAACACCATTTGAGAGACCTATGTGAAAACAGTAAATTGTAGAGACTCCTTTGGGTTGTTATAAGGTTTTATGATGCAATTTACTATTTTATATGTGTGCTGACAATGCATTTACATGTTCATACAATAATAGTAGTTGTATGCTTCTTTTTATCAATCATAGTTTTAAAGTAATATTTTTATATGAAAAATTATATTTAATATTATTCGTACAACGCGCGAGTACATATGATAGTGGTTGGAAAAAACAAAAGAAAGAGAGAGAAAAATAAAAGGACCAGATAAATTCGGAAATTTCTCCTCTGGTTGAGAGCGAAATCCGCAAAGCTATAAGAAATTACCTTCCAAAAATATTCAACGGCAGAGACTTGGTCTTGGCCATTTTTATACGTGGCAGTAAAACAGAAGACCTCATTTCACATACATCCACGTCGCTATTTGTCCTCTCAAAAGAACCGCTATGTCAACTTCCAAAGTTTAAAACGCTCTCTTATATATATCTTCATGTTTTACTCTCACCCTTCTGTAATTCGAAAAACTGAAAATTACCAAACTGAAAACTGGAAAGTAGTCTTAATAATAATCAATAAGTATAAAAAATGGGGAAGAGGACAGCATTATTTGTAGTGTTGGTGGCGGGGATGTTGGCCGTGAGCTGGTGTTGGGGAGAGGAAGCGGCGGAGATTGCGAAGGAGAAAGCAAATATGGCGGCGGGAGAGATGAATAACAAAGCTCAACAGGTTAAGCAAAGTTCTTCTAAAGCCATGGACGATGCTAAAGAGAAGACTGGCTCTTGGGCTGATTGGGTCGCTGGCAAATTCTCACAGTAAGCAAAATTAATTCCAACTTACTCTTTGTCATTCTTCTTTGAGGAAGTGGTTCCGTACAAATGTTGGTTACTTTATATCTGCTGTGACATTGTCTAGGCTTATAGACGGACCATTTGGATTTTAATTAGACATTAATCATCTTTTAAAAAATTAATTCCTGTAATGTTGTTTCAGATTATAGTATACATTGTACTTCCTATTTGAAATATTTTACACACTAGTGTGAGGTCACTTTTTTGTCTCACAATTGTGTGGTCCCAGAATTTTGTGGATCCAGACGTGTAAGATATGGGTCCAGAAGATATGTCTTACAATTGTGTGGTCCCAGAATTTTGTGGATCCAGACGTGTAAGATATGGGTCCAGAAGATATAAAGAGGTGCCCTCACACAACTTGCACAAAATAAAAGCACTCCTCCAGATGACCCGTAATAGCTTACGTAATTAAGAGAGACACATAATGAATCAATTGTCAACCTTTTAGAAGGGTTAAACTAAATTGTAAGGGCAAATGACCCTCTTTTAAAAATTAAAACTTTTGATAAAAAAATTTATCAAACAAATTGCTTAGGGGGGACTAACATTTATTTCATCTTTTTAAAATAGATCGGAAATATCGAAACAGGGGGAGAGTAGAGATGAACTTATTTCAATTTTCATTTCATATTTATTAATCGGAAAAGTCTTAAGAGTGTTCAAAAAATTTTAAAAATGAAAGAACTAACTCAAATATGCCAATAATCTGAGAGAAGGTTTAAAAAATTATTAAATGGGCTACGCGATGATCGTTAGGTACTCACTGTTACAAAGTAAAAGTAGGTTGTTTGTTGTTGCCTTCAGGTCGAATGACCTATATGTTTTTTTCAATATTTTGAAACAACACATACGTAAATAGGTGCATTGCATTCGATGAATCAACCAATGCTAAATTGTTGTTCCCAAGAGACTGCTCTAAAAGATTTGCGGGATTTATTCACCCTTATTTTCAGGTATCAAGACGATGCAAAGGACGAAGCCCAAGGGTTAATGGATAAAGCTAAGGATACCATGGATAAAGCTAAGGATACCGCATCAAATGCAAGAGATTCCATAAATACTGCAGCACATGGTAATTTTCCTCTTGAATTCAAAGCTTTAGTGAAGCCGAGGAAATGAGTTCGGCTACTTCCTTACTTTGTAGTACGTTGAAAGAATTACTACTAAGATTCAGCGTTTTTTAATGCAGGAACACAAAAGTATGGTTCTCAAAAGGCTAGTGAGATGGCTAACATGGCATCCGACAAATTTGGTGATGCTAAACATCTTGCTTCCGAGAAGGCCAATCAAGCTATGGATGCAGCTGGAGATACCGCTAGTCATGCCAGTGAAAGAGGAAAAGAAAATGCATATGACGCTTATGCCTATGCATCGGAGAAAACTGGTAAAGCCACAAACATGGCTACCGATTTTGCCAAAGATAAAGCTCATGATGCTTATTCCTCCGCATCTGATAAGGCAGGTCGAGCCACTAACATTGCTTCTGATATGGCTGCTGACGCCAAAGAAAGAGCCAAATATAAAGCTTATGATGCCAATGATTTTGCCAAAGAGAAAGCTCATGATGTTTATGCCTCCGCATCTGAGAAGGCAGGTCGAGCCACTAACATTGCTTCAGATATGGCTGCTGACGCCAAGGAAAGAATTAAAGATAAAGCTTATGATGCCCATGATTTTGCCAAAGAGAAAGCTCAGGATGTTTATGCCTCCACATCGGATAAGGCAGGTCGAGCCACAAACATTGCTTCAGAGATGGCCGCTAACGCCAAAGAAAGAGCCAAAGATAAAGCTTATGATGCCAAAGATTTTGCCAAAGAGAAAGCTTATGATGCCAAAGATTTTGCAAAAGAGAAAGCTCATGATGCTTATGCCTCGGCATTGGATAAGGCAGGTCGAGCCACAGACGTTGCTTCAGATATGGCCGCAAGCGCTAAAGAAAGAGCCAAAGATAAAGCTCATGATGCCAAAGATTTTGCCAAAGAGAAAGCTCATGACGCTTATGCCACCGCATCTGATAAGGCAAGTCGAGCCACAAACATTGCTTCAGACATGGCTGCAGACGCAGAAGAAAGAGCCAAACATAAGGCTTATGAGGCCAATAATTTTGCCTCTAAGAAGGCGCACGATGCAGTAAATTCAGCTTCCGAAATGGGTAGTGCAGCTAAAGAGAAGTTTAAGGATAAAGCTTATGATGCCTATGGTTTTGGAAATAACAAAGCAGGTCAAGCCATGGAAAAGGCTTCAGACATGGCCGGTGATGCCAAAGAAATTGGGAAAGACAAAGCTTATGATGCTTATGGATATGCATATGACAAGATGGACCAAGCAAGGGACGGGGCTTCTAACATTGCTGGTAATTCAAAAGACACGATGAAAGCCAAAGCATCCGATGCATATGATTTTGCCTCCGGTAAAGCGGATCAAACCATACGAATGGCTACTGATAGAGCCAACGATCCGAAAGAGAAAGCATTTGATGGATATGAGGGTGCGAAATCAAAGGCTTATGAAACTTATAGCTCTGCTAAGCATAACATGAATGAACAAGTCAAAGATAAGTATGAAACTGCAAAGGAGAAGGCTTCGGAAGCTACAGGCAAAGTTGGAGCAAAGATGAGAAGTGGCGGTAAAGAATTATGAGCAATTTAGTACAATTAACAGCCCCTGAAACTAAAGGAAATCTCACATGCAAAGAGGTTCCTATTAGGTGAGTGGCTTAGATTTCACTATTATTTTCTTCTTTTTTCTTTTTTGGTTACCTATTATTTTTGTAGGACAGATGAAATTCTTGACCAACTCAATTCCGTATGGTCATCGCGTAGGTTATACTTACTTAATAAAGAGAATATGTCATTGCAAAAGTGAACACGCATGCTAACAAAGCTGAAAAAGTTTTTGTACCAAATGTAAAAACTTAGTACGTGTTGAAAATGCTATTACTATCGTTGAATTTCATTAGTATATAGTGTGACAATTCTATCATTTCAAATTAAGACTGCTGAATGATAAGACCTATGCGTAGATATTGATCAGACGTGTCATTGTAGGATGACCCAGGAACTGTTCCACAGTCACGTTCCTGGTAGGAAAGACCTTCTAAAAGGGCCTCCTACGATATCTCCACTCGTATTTGACCTTTTTAAAAGGAACTTTCAATAACCCGTAGATGCTAAGGGCTTTGATAAGCGCTTATTTTCTTGACGCCTATAGATAATGAATTCAAATTTCACACTTAATAATTGAGTGGTAAATTTTCTATTACACTTTCTGTGGCTTTCCGAGCTGGAAAACTCCCAATTTACTAATGCAATTTTCTTTTCGAGAATTTATATTTTATATGAAGATGGTCTAAAATAAAAGGTTGTGTATGTACTAGAAATGCTTGGATAATTAGCAAATAGAAGGCAAAAAAGAAAAAAACCTCTGATAGAAGCTCTTAAAATGACAGATGTATCCTATGATGCGTTTATGTAAATAAAAGGATGTCTTGACTGAAGTAAAATGTCTGATAAAAGCTCTTAAAGATCTTGACTGAAGTAAAAGACAAAATTTATGATAATTCTTTCTAACTTCAATTTAAAGTTCATTTAAAAAAAATACTTTACTAATTAGGGAAATAATGTCTTGATTTTAGTGACATTCCTACATAACAATCAGTCAATCACTATATATATTATTATTCATCTAATAACATCTGTTATAATCTTGTATAACTACGAGTTTTGCCGTATGATGGTTTGATCTAATTGAAGTTATTTTTTTCTCTTTTATTGTGTACCTGTTCATGTGTAGTGTTAAATTAACTACAGTCAGTTCAGTATGTCATTATTCAAATTGAATTAGTTTATCACAGCCTGTCTAATCATACTCATACTCCGTTTGACTACTAATTGCATTTTACATGTAGAGAGGAGATGAAAACATAGACTGTAAACTACATTACTATAATGGAAAGCAGTGTCAAGATGCAAGTGTATAGCATAATACACAGATTAGTTTGTGAACAAATACTTTGAAACACCCAAAGTTAAAAGTCTAAGAAAAAATTTGGGAGTAGGGGAAATAAATCAAATAAATCATCGAGTTCATTCGATGGATTGCTTATACTGGAATTGAAAACTAATTAATGTTCTTGAGAATAACTGTACGTACATATATCCTCTTTTTGCTGAAAGAGTTGGTAGGTTTCATTAATACCCGCTGCTCTGCCACTCAGTGGCGGAGCTAAAGAAGTACTTCCACAACTGGCCAATTTGCTTTGGGCACACCCATTAAGAAAATATTAAATTTGAGACAAAAGTAGTTAGTATGACTAAACTACCCTTAAATAAATGTTGCAGCATAGTTAATGTGAGGAGTAAAAGACTTTTTAAGGATACGTACATGAGGGTGATTTTGGAAAAAACAAATTGAAATGTTTCTTGGTTATATAAATGCACAATTATTTTGGACCGAAATAAAAAAGCAAATTGGTCACTTATTGTGGAGCGGAGGGAGTAAATAGCTTTTGCTTAGATCTTATATTTGTATTTAAAAGTTCATAATATATATATATATATATATATATATATATATTCAATTATGAACCCAGTAACTAAAATGAGTTATGAGTTCTATGATAAATTCAGAACCCATAAACTTCAAATTCTGATTCCGCCCTTGCTGCGACATGTATAAGCAATTTCTTTTGTCGTTGTCCGAGTGATATATTATATCTATGATCTATCTATTGAGATATGGATACTTGAAACGCGGAAGTAGTAGAGACTAATAAGTTTTACTGCTGTATCATAATAATGTCAATATGGCTATGGTCTTATGTTCACCAGCCATTTACCGGCATGGTTTGGTCCCTTTTTTTGACGTAAAGATTCTGGGATATAGGGTCCTATGTACCAGTTCATTGTGGGTTGATGAATTAATGCAGCAAATTATCTATAAGTATAAGGCTCAAGCATTATGATAGTTTTTAATCATGTATTGAACTTCCAATAATTACGTACAAAGATCGTAGTTTGCAAGCTTTACTATATTGTAATTTTCATTGTCACCACATAAAATCACCAGTCTGAAAGTCATAGAATTGTTTTTTTCAATATATATAAGAGACTGCAAATTAGATCAATATCTTGTCTTAATTATACTAATTGGGTAATTATGAAACTGGTCGATGAAGAAACAACAATATTGTCCTTCAAATTAAGAATACATAACCTAAATGAGAGGGGTAATACACTCCTAGTCCTAGCGATTGTATTCTTTGTTTGATTTGTCTTCTTATTTCCGTGATAGGAGCTGATTGACATGTCGACAACACAATAACAGAAAAAACAAAACATAAAAAGCGGGACTGATTAGAAAACCAACTAGCAACCCCAATCTAATGCACAGAAAGGGGAATTAATTGAGACTTTTGGATCTAACTTATAGAAAGGAGTAAACCTAAGGATCAATTTCTAGTTAGATTCTAAATTACTAGGATTAGTTGATACTACTAACCTATGTGCTCGGATTCTCCGAAAATGTTGCTGGGTGTATGTCGGATTCTCCAAAAATAATGCATTTTTGGAGGATGATTCGACAATATTTTGGAGAGTCGGCGCAACATAACTACTAACAAGATAAGGTAGATAAATTTACTAAATTCCTTCATTGTATGCTTGAACGGGGAAAGACAAAGACTAACAAACACTGAACAGTCCGGCCTTTGAAGCTGCTAATTAGAGTTTGGAAATTGTGCGATCAAAAATTAATTATTTGCCTAAACTCTTCCTAATCAGGCTTATGCACAAAGAAAAAAGTCTCTAATGAGTCTAAATTAATCAAATACGGGGTTTGCAGTCTTGCCTTAAGTTTGTTTCCTCTTGATAGCTTGTTTGCAGTTGTGCATAAATACCTTAAACACTTGTCTCTTCACGCCCACTTCGTTACAGAACTGCTGCACTTCTTGCTCATCTTGTTTCTGAATCCTCCATTCTAGCTTCTCAGCAAATTCTTGCATTTTCTCCTTCTGCTGTTGAGAGAATTTCGTTCGAAATCTCTTCTTTGACGCCGAAAAAGCACAAGGTTGAATCACCCCTTGTCCTCCGGCATTCGAGTGAAACATGTTCAGATCTTCACTCGATGATTCAGCCGGAACTCCGGTGTTCCCTCCGAAGTTCATCATCACTGGTGGCATCGTCGGACCTCTAGAATAGTTGTGAGAGTACTTATGATGGTGTTGCTGCTGCGGCGGAGCTGGAAGAGAAGGCGGAGTCTGGGTGTGTACACGGTGGCTGTTGCTATTATTTCTATACACACCAGCTGTTTGTAATTCGTCCTCAGTCTCTTTCCGATGGAAATTGCGATGACAATCACAAGCTGCACATTTAAGGTATTCTGGGGTTCCTTCTTCTCCACTTGGCATGAATTCTCCGCAACCATCGAGGACATGTCCTCCCATACTTGCCGCATGATTCTTGAGACATTCTTTGTATCGGACGGAGCTGTTCCTGTCGCTTGCTGAGGTTGTCGATTGTTGTCGAATCTGTGCTGCAATAACAGTCGGATCTGGATCTGAATTTTGAGTAAGATTATGTTGATGATCTAGGGTTTGGTTAGGACTGAATATGGTATTTCCATAGCTAATTTGTTCATTTCTTGTTCTATCTGGTAGACTTGAAACTATTGGAGCAGTGGGGAGTTTGGCTGCAGCAAAGGGTGTTGATTCTTGCTGGTGGTTTAGGCCGATAGAATTGGGCATGCCCATATCCTTTTCTCGACCTGTGTGTTCCATAAATCCTAGTATCTGAAATGACTGTCTTGATCTTAAACTTCACCTTCTGGTAAGCTGTCCTAATTTACAAGAAATATCTTCTCAACTCTTTCAGAAAAAACTCAGTGATCTATCATAATTGATGGACTAATCACTTGAGTGATCTAAGACTTGTCATTTCACCCTATAAAGTGGACATTTTTAGTGCTAACTCCTCAGTTCTCACTAATTCCCTATACGTAAGCTAATTAAAGACACTGAGAAATGGACAAAAGATTGACCCAATGACTTGGTTAGCTAGGTAGTACGGAGTACTATTCAGAGATGGGGTAATTTCTAGAAAATTGAGAGGGACCCCTTTCTAAATTAAACAGCCGGTCAACAAGTGGTAAAACTAGATTTTGAAGTCACTGGCAGTAAACATCAGAGATTTATTGATTAAAGGGGCAGGATTTAGAATAATCAATAAATACTAGACTAATTAGCAGTATTCTTTATCTGCTTAGATGAATTAGCAACATCTATTTGAAGAAAAGATGCAATCTTAAAGTTATCAAAGAGGGGAAAGCACGAGGATTGGAAGCCAATAGAATAATTAATGAGGAAAGATGGTCTTGCTGTGTCCTTAGAGGCATCAACCAAGAAACCACACATGAGAAGGAGGCACCAGAGATAGTTTTGTAGCTAAAGAAAGAGTAATGAGTGACGACTTGCCATAAGATAGTGATGAAAGTAAGACTGACTCCACTAAACAACCGACAAAGTCATGTTCGTCCTCTTCTGCAGCCTGCACACTGGTCCAACAATGTCATTATTGGCTTAGCTTTCTTTCAGTATGTCAGAATTTAAAGAACCGGAAAACGTGGAATAATATGGCGGGGAGCTAGATGAATACAATGGTGATGTGACTTAACTATGGTCCCTGCAAATCGTCCTGTGATCTGTATAAATTCTTTTCCAAAACGTGATTTAGTTTCAAGAATCTAGAAACAAGATGAGGCTTACACCCGTAAACAAGATAAGACAAAATGGTTAATCAAAACACTTATAGCCTGTTTGGCCAAGTTTTTTTTGGCCAAAAGTGGTTTTTTTTTTTTTTTTAGGCTAAAAGCACTTTTGGCAAAAATTGAGGTGTTTGGCCAAGCTTTTGGAAAGAAAAAAAGTGCTTTTGAGGAGAAGCAGAAGCAGTTTTGGAGAAGCAGAAAAAAGTAGCTTCTCTCCAAAAGCACTTTTTTGAGAAGCACTTTTGAGAAAAATACACTGAGAAGCAGTTTTTTAAAACTTGGCCAAACACTAATTGTTGCTCAGAAGTACTTTTCAAACTAATTAGTCAAACACAAACTGCTTCTCACCAAAAATACTTTTGAGAAAAGCATTTTTTAAAAAAAACACTTCTCAAAATAAGCTGATTTTTGCAGGTTGGGCAAACGGGCTATTAGGCTGCCAATTCATTGATTATAAGCTTGGTAAAAAAGAGAATAGTATTGGGGTCTTTTTGGTACAGTACGTAAGTGTGGAAAATAAAGTGGGTATATATGGTCCACGGTAAAGCAAAGCAGTAACTTGTTCCCGTTAGTGTGTATGTCAGATGTTACACATACACACACACACTCTCTCAACCTTGTAATCAAGAGAATCTGTTAGAGATTTGCCTTTAGTTTTCCGAATTATAGCAATTTACTGTTTCACAAGCACAGTGGCATCTGTAAAGACTTCAAGCGAGAACATTATTAAAAGAAGAAAAATGAGGGAGAAGAAAACCTGTGGAGTATTTGTTTTCTAATTGTTCGACTGTGATGATCTGAAGCAAAAATTAATGAAAACGGTTAATTTCTATTTTAGCAAGCATAATAAATTCTATCTCGAAGTAGCTTTGGCATAATTGGTAAAGTTGTTATTATGTGATCAGACGGTTACGTGTTCGAGCCGTAAAAATAATTTCTTGCAAAAATGCATGGTGAAATTACGTACAATATACCCTTGTGGTTCGGACCTTTCTGGACTCCACGCATAACAGGAGATTAGTGACGGGGCTGGCTTTATAGGAATTTAAACGAATGTGTGGAATGTTCAACTTTTCATTTGGTCGACAATATATTTTCTGGAATTGTATAAGATGAAACACTCAACCTAGATGATAGTTCGTTAGGAGCTGGAAACGGGAGAGAGAGAATAATATATAGTACTAATTTCTGTAATGTTGCTTTTGATGATACGTAGGAGACGAATTTGCTGGCATCACTGCATCACCGTCCAATTGAATCTTTAGGAAAAAATTATATTATTAGAGTTACTGAAAGTAGTACTAACAATAAAGCGTCCAGGATCAGTGTTTGTACCTTTTTCTTGTTTTAACCAATTAAATAAGTAATCTTTAGTCCACCCAGTTTAATCATTGATGATTGGAGCTTTTGTTCCTAAAAACGGAAAGGGAAAAACGATTAATTTAATCGCTCTGAGGACACCTCTTTGCTGGAACAAGTTCCAACTGGTTCCTTGTTTAACTAATGTCGGATAGGGTTTCAATTATTAAACTTAGATAAGGATCTTACTCATAAATTAATTTAACTACTACAACTGTTAGATTCCTATGGATAAACGTGGCAAAACCCTAGCCATTTTATCATGACTTTGCTACGTATATTTTATGACATATCTTCGATTCCTTGCATGATACTTCTCAACCGTGTCTCGTGGACAGGAAGTAGAAGAGAAAATTTGTACTAGTACAATAATTAAAGGGATGCTAACATCTTTTATTTTTAATTTTGTGGACTTTAAAGGTAATTAATAAAATAGAGAAAGCTCTATCATAATTGTGTTTGAATTAGCCCCAGAAAAGGTATTTTTTTTTAAAAAAAATTATGCAAATAGAGATTTTGCTTGGATAATTGTTAATTTTTATGGAGATTTTTGGATGGCTGTTTTAACAAACTGAGAGCTTTAATTTAAGAACACTCTAAAACTACTTACTCATAGAATTTGGGAAAATATGCAAAAATTTAACTAGAACTACAAGTTTTGAAATTTCTAGACGAAATCTAGAAGAAAAAAAAAAGGATAAGTAAACGCCACCTAAATTCTAATTCGTAATACTGTATTCCTGTTGTTTCTCAATATTATTCTGTCAAGTTTGGCCGAAATGAGAAATGGATATTTATGCCTGTTCAGGAGTAAGAGTCAACAGAACATGTCGACGCGTTCACCTGTGTTTGGTCAATGTGGCGGAGCCTTGTGGCCGTCTTTAACATTGCATTAATGTATTTAATTTAATGAAAAAGCTCTTCTATTTATTACAGCTAGTTTTTCTTTCCTTCCAACCCGTACTAGTTATAATGGATCATTATTAGTATAAAGTAACTATTTAAATCCAAATGCCTTTAGTGCAAATGTATAAATGTCTTCTTTATAATGTATTGAAGTGGGGGCAACAGCTTCTTCTTTAAAAAAATTCTGTCATAAAATTAGAAGCAAACTTGAATAGTGATCGATTAGTCTAATTAAATGGATGGAATTAGAATATTCTCTTTTTATGTCAAATGGGAGTTGAGCTATAGTATTAGTACGTATTCAAGAATTTTCGTAAGTGATCTTAATATTTAAAGAAGTGATTGACAAGCAATGTCATTTATATATATATATATATATATATATATATATATATATATATATATATATATATGTATATATATCAAGAAAAAAGTTTCGACCAAGCGGTGACACCGCTCAAGCAAGGTGCCTACTCCTGAGTATTACCGGTATAATACTTAAAATTGAAAAGAAAAAAAGTAGAGTGGGTGCATGTAATGTTGGAAATGACACTTTCTAAGAAATTATACAGCAAAGTAAGGAAGTTTACTTCATAGTATAGTACGCACAGTAGTAGTTCGTGTGTTTAGTTGAATTATATAGGTTTCTATTGGCGAACAAATTCTGAGATACTAAGGTTGATGAAAAGTTGGAAACAGCTGTCCGAAACTAGATCGCAACTCGAGAATAAAATTAGAACGCTCGAAGTGTAAAGAAAAATCGGATCACAACTTATGAGGAAACTTAATTAGGTAAATTCTTCACTTTCATGACCTATAAAGTGTTTTGTCTTCGTTGAAAGGGATGTCACAGGCACCGCTAAAAATCCGGTAAAATTCGACCGACGGCTACCGATCAATGTTGGTCAATCCAAAAAAGCGACCAAAAGATCATTCAGCACAGACAATTAAAGAAATTGTCGTCTATGTATTGATTTGATCTAGTTTAAGATTATTGCATGCAACCACGACTTTGATCTAGCCTAAGACTATGCATAAGTTAGTTATATTTTTATCAAGAACGAATCAGTTAGCCAAGATATCAATAGGAGCACTTTGCTAACTTAGTTTTGGGTTAAAACTTTACATATATGAATATGAAGAATAGGTTAGCATTGTTAAGAAACGAAAAAATGCGATATTTTTACCACGACAAACTTGATTCCATATTTGTGAGCCTTCTTTTCAGTTGTCAAATGCGATAAATTGATAGTGTATATAATCATATGGCTTACAATCATATCAAGTTGTCATGGGAGAAAAAAAGATCCTCGGTTCAAAAAAATTCGATAGAACAAACTACAAAGGAGTTTCTAATTAATGCTCCAATGCAACGCAGAAAAAGCTAGAGAAATACATATACGGATAAAGGAGTATGTTCTTTAAAGCTCTTTCCCTTGAGGTGAACTACAATATACTCTACCAGTGACGAAGCTAGGAATTTTTCCAAGGGTGTTCAAATTTGAAAGTGAAAATAATTCCCGGCAAAGGGTGTTCAATATTTGTTATATACCTTTAAATGTAATTTTTATCAATATTCACAATATAATTTTTCGACAAAGGGTGTCAATTGACCACCCTTATGACCATGTGTCTTCGCCCTGACTCCAACCCTTATCATTTCTGTGATATGGTTTATCTCGGTACAGGGTTTAGGAAAACAATTAAAATATGTAAAATTTCTGGTCTTCAACACGCTATAATATTTGTGTTGCTATAAATTATTATTTTTTTAAACTTTGTTATCTTAAACTCATAATTTTGTGTGCTTATAAAATTTTTCCGTTAAAGGTAAAATAAAAGTTCAAAATTAAATAAGTCATTTGATTCAGGAAATTGTTTTTCTCTCAGCGTTAGCTTAACGTGCGCCGTCCATGGGGAAGAGAGCTCGGAATCCATCGCAGAAGACAATTCTGTCTCAGGAATCAGCTGCATTAGTAGGAAATCAACAACGGAAAAAGGATGAGCTGCTAAAGGCAATCAAAATCTCGAAGTCACGGGAGATAGAGTTGGAAACCAATGGAATAGTACCAGAAAAATCTAGGGATGCAGATTCAGAGAAAATTGGGAGATCTTCAATAGCTAAAGCACCTGAGCAATTGCAGGTAACATCCACCTCAAAAGAAGCTTCAGGAAGTTTGTCAAAGAGTCAAAGTAAGCTTTCGTGGGCAGACGAAGTAGAATTAATGGATGAAATAACAAGCAAGGGATCCATCTAGGACAACTTCAACATCACAAAGGTAACTAATGTTGGATTTAAACTGGAATACATAGCTCTAGAGGTGCATGCAGATACTCCTGTATGTGAAACTGAAACAGAGGATATCAGTACAGAATTGGAATATTGAAAAACTGTTAGTGTGTTATGTTTTGGGGGCTCACCCTCCCTTCTCAGTTTTGAACATCTATATCAAGAAAATATGGGGTAAATATGGCATTAATAAGATCTCTATGATGAAGAATGGGATAGTTCTGGTGCGATTTGATGATATAGTAGAGAAGAATGAAGTTTCTCAAGGATGTATATACCACTTTGATAACAAACCTATTATTGTGAAAGCATGGCATCCAGGCATGGAATTTACCAGGATGAGCTCTATATGATTCCAATTTGGGTAAAACTACCAGGTTTGGACTTCAAATATTGGAGCTCAAAGGGATTAAGCAAAATAGGGAGTTTAATTGGTAAACCATTGATGGTAGACAATCACACAGAAAAAAGATAGGGCTTAGCTTTGCACAATTACTTATTGAAGTAGGTATGGATGCCAAGCTACCAGAAAAGATTTTTTTTTTAAAAAAATGAAAAAGGAATGCTTATGGAACAACAGGTACAATATGATTGGAAACCTACTTTACGTAAGTTTTGTAAGAAATATGATCATGAGGAAAAAGAATGTCGGGCAAAGAAGGTGCAGCAACCTTTACCTTTGCATAGACAACAAGAACCAGTTCAGAAGCAAGAGAAACCAGTGACAAAGGCTGCAGAGGAGATACAAGGTATGAATACAAGCAAAGGGTCAGCAGGTAGTTAAGAGGCCAATTCAGCAGGATGAGTAACACCTATTAATACTGCAAGGAACACAATTAGCAAGCAACAAAGAAATAGAGGAATTCAGATTAACCAACAGAACACTTTCAAACCATTAGCTCAAGGTACTAGTGAGTTAGTAGACCAATGTGTTCAGGGAGTACAAATTCAAGTAAAGAATAGAGGTGGGACAGTTAATCCCCCCTCTAATCATGGCTAGCATTCTTTGTTGGAATGTTAGGGGAATGAATGCCCTTAACAAATAAAAGGAAGTAAAGCTCATTTGTATAAAAGAAAATATAGGTATGATTGGAATTTTGGAAACAAAAGTTAAAGTCAATAGGATGGATCAACTAGCAAACAAATTATTTGGAGGTTGGAGATATATCACTAATATAGAGCAACATTATAATGGAAGAATATGGTTAACATGGAGGCCAGATTGCTATCAAATTGATCTAATCATTAAACTGCTCAAGCAGTCACATGCAAGGTTAATCATCTTAGTTTAAAGCTTACATACTTGTCAACAGTATTGTATGCCTTTAATACAAGAGAGGAGAGAAGACAATTATGGACATATTTGGAGTCTATAAGTGCAGGACTCAATATGCCATGGATAGTGATGGAGATTTCAACTTTGTACTTCAATCAGATGACAGAATTGGAGGAAACCCCATTAGCATGTCAGAAATAGTAGAATTTCAAAGTTGTGTGGATGCTTGTGGTTTGATTGAACTGCCCAGATGTGGAAGTAATCACACTTGGAATGATAGACATGGAGATGGAAGAGTGATGTCCAAAATAGATTGGGTGTTTATCAATACAGAATGGCTGAATAGCATGCCAAGTTTCAAAGCTCAATTCTCACCTGAAGGAATAAGTGATCATTGTCCCATGAAGTTAGTTCTCACTGATGGCCCTAGAAGAGATAGAGCTACTTTCAAGTACTGCAATGTTGGGCTACTCACCCATCCTTTCTTGATATAGTAAACGAATGGTGGGATCAACAAGTAGATAGATACAGTATGTTTAGTGTGGTGAAGAAACTAAAATACCTGAAGCACAAATTGAGGAAGCTAAATGGACAATATTCCAGTAATGTAATTGCAGTAGCTGATGAAGACAGAAATAATCTTGGTCAGGCGCAGGCAGAACTACCCTTACACCCTCAGGATATAGCTTTGCAGGTAAAGAAAAAAGGAGCTATTTCAGAAATTCAAACAATCTTCCTACTTAAAGGAGCTATTCTTGCAACAGAAGAGTAAGGCAATATGGATAAGGTTGGGAGATGACAACACCAGATATATTTTCTCTGTGATCAATCACAGAAAACTTCAACAAAATATCATCCAGCTAACAGATAGTCAAGGTATTGTACAAACTGACCAAAGTGCAATCACTTCTATTTTTGTTGATTACTACAAAGACTTGCTAGGGAAGAAAGCTTCTGGAAGGACAAAAGCTTTCAAGAGTTTTATGAGGAATGGCAAATGTCTATCAGTAGAACAACAGGTTGGATTGTTCAAACCATATACCAGTGCAGAGGTCAAAGCTGCAATGTTTCAGATAGATGTGAATAAAGCCCTGGGCCAAATAGATTTGGAAGTAGTTTCATTAAGGCTTCATGGTCTGTGGTTGGAGAAGATATATAAAATGCAATCGTGGAATTCTTTGATAATGGTCAGCTATTGAAGCAGCTGAACTCAACTATCATAGCTTTAATTCCTAAAATTGAAGATCCTCAAAATACAAGCCAATACAGAGCCATTTCATGTTGTAATATCATATATAAGTTGCATTTCAAAACTCATTTGTCATAGAATGAAACAAGTACTTCCAACTAAAGTAGCACGGAACCAAGCAGCTTTTGTAGAAGGTAGATCCTTAATTCATAATATTCTGATATGCCGTGATATATTAAGACATTATAATAAGAAACTACTCCAAGATGCCTCATGAAAATAGATCTAACGAAAGCATATGACATGGTTAGTTGGGAGTTTTTAGAGGAGGTCCCAATAGGCTATGGTTTTCCTGCACCATTTGTCCAATTGGTGATGTGTTGTGTTATAACTCCTAGTTACACCGTCAAGGTCAATAGAAAGGGATATGGATATTTTCAAGGGCAAAAAGGGCTTAGGCAGGGAGATCCTATGTCTCCCCTGTTGTTTGTTCTAGTAATGGATTACTTGACAAGAGGCCTTGGCAAAATGAGTGAGCTACCAAATTTTCACTTTCATCCAATATGCAAGGCGACTAAACTGACACATCTAATTTTTGCTGATGACTTGATGTTGTTTTGTAAAAGGAGATGTTGCCACAATTAACAGGATGATGGACGTACTCAACCACTTCAGTGCAGTATCTGGGCTTCTAGCTAACCTAGATAAATCCAGCATTTTCCTGGCAGGGATGGATGAGGAATGCAAAAAGGAGATCCTTAGTTGTACAGGGTTTCCTTTGGGTTCTCTGCGTATAAGATATCTTGGTTTACCTCTCTCCTCTAAGAAATGGAGCAAAGCGGAATGCCATGCTTTGGTTGGAAAGATTACAGAAAGAGTCTTGCAATGGTTATTCCAAATTACTCTCGTATGCTGGAAGAATACAAACTATTAATGTTGTTCTCTTCTCCATTTACAATTTTTGGGGAGCAGTATTCATCTTGCCGCAAAGTGGTCAAAAGCATTGACAGAATATGTACAGATTACTTATGGGGGAATTTGATATGCCGCAGGAAGGTATTATTGGTAGCATGGAAAAAGGTCTGTACACCTCAAAAATATGGAGGATTAAACATTAAGGAATGTAAACAGTAGAATATAGCTTTTGTTGTATGGCAGGTGGCATCTAAAGGATGTACTACGGGTGAAATGGGTCAATGAAGTCTATATGAAGTCCAACCACAACATCTGGGAGCACCAACCCCCACAGGATTGTATTGGTATTGGAAAAAACTAAATGCTCTGAAGGAGATCATGGCACAATGGTACACGAGAGGAGTTTACCGCTGACCACTAGCGGTTTGTATTCAGTGTCTAGCAGCTACATAGCACTGAAGGGAAACATAACTAGGCTGAGGGAAGCGGAGCTTATATGGAATGCTGTAATGTTGCCAAGACAAAGAGTGAATACTTGGCTGGCATATCAAGACAAGCTAATGACTAAAGAAAGGGTGATGAGGTTGAACATCCCTATCAATGGGGACATAAATTGCATACTGTGTGATCGTGGAGTACGTGAGACTCACCAGCGTCAATTTGTGGATTGTATTTGGACTCAGAATATATGGGTGGCACTGTTAGCAGGAGTTTGCAGGGGATCAAGAATAGGCACTAGAGGCAATTCAGGAAGGCTGAATACATACGGAGACACTTAAAGTTGGCACCATTTTTCATTTAGACACCTAAAATGAAGGTTGTTCCTATTGAGCACTTATACTACACTAAACTTGTTCCAATTAGGCACTTTTTTGACAATTAACCAAACTTTCAAAGTGTGTGCAATGCACTCGCGGGTGACGTGGCAAATGACAAATAAAAAAAAGGATATAAATCATTTTGAGTTAAAAAAAAAGAAAAAACTATTTAGTAAACAAAATAAAAAAACATTCTCAAAAAGAAAAAAAACTTAATTTATACCCAATCAGAAAATGACACATCATTAACAAAAGAAAAGACAAAAAAAAGACACATTGGTGTTCTTAAAATCATTGTTCTTGGTGTTCTTCACTATCTTCATGTCTATTCTTGTTCCAACCACGATTTTAATCCAAAATTTCAAGAGAAATTCCTCCAAATTTGTTATAACTTCATCTAAAGATTCCCCACCAAGACTCGAAGACAACCCCAATATTAATTTCTCAATTTTTCATCAAATCAAGTAACCCATTTTAAACCTTCAAGCTTTATAAAGACCCATTAATGGTGTTTCGATTTTTTTTTTTAAACCATGGAAATTATAACATTCCCGCAGCGAGCCTGCTTCTCCACCAGAACAGCACCAGAAGGCTTCTCCGAAAAACCTTAGATCTGGTTTTCCCAATCGCACCCAGTTCTAACACCACCTTAATCAACTATAGTTTTCCTTGTAAATTTGATAATAGAAAACCACTGTCCAACTCGGTTGCAGGTATGGGTGCTGAAATAAAAAATTTGTATTTGTTAGGAGAATTAGTGAGACGATTAAGGTATCATAAACTTACAACTTTGCATTTGTCAAGCAGAAACTTCTTTGAAATTAAAGACAACTAAATAGAGACATTTTCCTATTTGTCTATCCTCTTTACAGATTTTATAAGCATTTGATTTTTTCTTTGTTAATGGAGGATTTGGTGGTGAGGAGGGGAGAGCTTGGCGGCGGCTGGTTGTTTGGAGAAGGATTGGTTCAAAATTTCGAGCTAAATTAATGGTGGAGGCACAACAATGGTGAAAGTGGAGGAGGCAATGGTGGAAATGGTAGTGGACATAAAGAAGAAGAAGGAGGAAATAAAAAAGACAAAAAAAAAAAAAAATCTGTTTTGTGGCTCTTCACGCGCCTATATCCGATGAAACTCACCCTACGTGCCAACTCAGCAAGAAGTGCCTAATTGGAACGAAGTTCATGTAATGTACGTGCTCATTAGGAACACCCTTAAATTCAGGTGTCTAAATGAAAAATCGTGCCAACTTTAAGTGGCTTTGTATGTATTCAGCCATTCAGGAAAGAAGTAACAGCAGCAATCATTAGTGCGATAATATACTACACTCGGCAAGCTCGGAATCAAAAGCACTTCAAGAAGTGTAAATAATGCATTTATAGAGATACAAATTAAGAAGGAACTTAGGGAAAGGATTAATATGTTAGCAGGATCTAGATGAGCTAGAAATTGCCCAATTTTGATACAGAGGATATGTAGTTAGAGTAGTTAAAACTGATAACAATAAGAGTTCCTTGTTATCGTTTGTCTTTTGTTTGAGAGCTAGAGAGATTCTGATCCTAGTGGATTGGAACTGCTCTTAGTTTGTAAAGCGTTTGGTTTGTTATGGCAATATTCACAGATTATTGCCCAAAAAAAAAGTTTAAAATTAATTGCTTTCAAATATATTAATATGTATTCGTTTTTGGACAAACTGTTCAAGAAATAGTATTACATAAACTGAAACCGCAGAAATAGCATACTATGATATTCAAATTT
Source organism: Nicotiana attenuata (assembly GCF_001879085.1). Lineage (NCBI taxonomy): Eukaryota > Viridiplantae > Streptophyta > Magnoliopsida > Solanales > Solanaceae > Nicotiana > Nicotiana attenuata. The sequence continues at coordinate 134,221 of NW_017670642.1, forward strand.
GGAACGAGAAAAGGGAAATAGTCCAGGAAAGAGCAAAACAAAGGAGGACAGGCAAAATCGAATGGAGATTATGGTCAAGTCACATCACTAGCTGCACGCTTGCTACTCCCGAAAAGCAAAAAGACTTATGAATAGCAGAGATTAGTGGAGTCTGCATTATGGTGAACACAACTGTTTTCCACACACAACTGAAAATTTGCTATTTACTCTCATATGCTGTTAATCACGTTTACGACTAACCCCATGTGATGTTCTTTATAAATACATTGGAGGAGAGGACATAGATTTGGAAAAGAAAGAAAGAGGAATAGTGCAACTACTGCGCTTACAAAACCAAAGGGAAGTTGCATAAGGTAATGTTGATGTTTGTCTGCCTAATTGTTTTGTTAATGATATGTTAGATTAATATTCATGATTGTTACTGGTTGTGGTTTTCATGTTAGAGAAAGATAGTAACAAACTTAATTTGGTACTATTTAAATGTTGAAGACGAGAGATATTGTTATGGTCAAAGTATATTGTTTCTTTTTAACTAAAATACGCATATATTTGTCACTGTGACATCAAAACTGAGAAAAAATCAAACTAAAGACTATGACCGCAACCCCTTTTCTGTGCTAAAGAACTACTATCATAACTGCTCTAAAAAATTTACTGTTGAGCCAATTTGGCACACTTAAGTGAAGGCCGCTATCAATCATAGCATTTTCTTTTTTACATATAACGTTACTTCAATATATTCTCCAGATATATAAAGGTCCATATTGGAAAAACTCATACTGGCTGAAAATTTCAGTCACCTTTGACATTATTAAAGCTAAAATATGCAACGTTTGGTTCGCGTAAAAGATGGTAAGAGAATGAAGAGAGTTTGTCGTTTACTATGGGAATAATAAAAGGATAATAAAAGTATAAGCCATCATTTCAATCACATTATACATGCAGATATGAAGAGTCCCGAATTAAAATATGGTTCTTTTGGACGCAAACAACGAAAATATGTGGGCAAAAAAGTTAGTGACCAAAATATGTATAACGCCCTTTAAAGGGCGCTATACCTTAACGGCCGTTTGCCCAGTTAAAGTATAGCGCCCTTTAAAAGGGCGTTATACATATAGCGCCTTTTATTAAGGTGCTATACTGAATTTGAAAAGACAGGAGGGTATAGCGCCGTAATAAAAGGCGCTATACATATTTTGTGGGCCCACCAATAACTTTTCTGCGCTTAACTGACTGAACAAAAATTCAAATGTGTATAGCGCCCTTATTAAAGGCGTTATACCTCAAAAATTCAACCCCCATTGCCTTATTTAAATACGCTTAGGACTTTGTAAAAAATCATTCAGAAAAATTCTCTCAAGTCTTATGAAATTTTTGTTCCTTAAGTTGTTTTGCATTTTGTCATAATGTCTGAAGAGCGAAGAATTAGGGTTACATTATATTGGGGGTTGGGAGGGGGGGGGGGGATGAGGTTGTGGTGGCGAATAACTCAATAAGCTATAGTTTATCTCCATAGTCTCAATGTTAAGTTGCCACTTAACATGGAGTACGATCCATTGGTATCGTTGTTATGTAAAAAAATGAGTGTGAGCAAATGTTCGGTGAATACCGGAAGATATCTGTATCCTGTGACTCCGCAAGGGGTTGCTTGTCCTGCTGAGTTTAACATCGAAGATGATGAAACTCTGAGAGATTTTTTGAGGACAATACCGAAAATTTATTGTGATAAAACTGTTGGAAATGTACATCAAGGCTGAAGACATTCGCAATAATGAGGTTGTGCAAAGCAGGGAAATCCCTCAATAATCGGGTGGTTATTTTGGAGCAGTTTTATCCGAACAGGTTCCGGCTGAAAGAGTTTGGCCTGATCTAAACTTATCTCCACGAGCGAATGAGGAAATAATTTCTCTCCTACTTTACATAATACACAAGACGAGTAGTAAACTTTAATTTTCCTTTGTGTTGCGATGTTTATTTTGCTGTATTGAATTTGTATTAACACCCATATATTCCACAGGGGTATAGCGCCTTAATAAACGACGCTATATTGCCTGTCTTTTCAAATTCCAGTATAACGCCCTTTTAAAGGGCGCTATACCTTAACTGGGCAAACGGCCGTTAAGGTATAGCACCCATTAAAAGGGCGTTATACATATTTTGGTCACTAACTCTTTTTTCCACACATTTTCGTCGTTTGAGTCCAAAAGAACCACATTTTGGTTCCGGACTCCATATATGAAGGTCCTATGCTTCCCGTTTCACCTTTTGCCAAATAGCTCAAGGGTGGCAGGATGAATGAATTCTCCCTACAGGGCTAATAAAGTTGGTGTATTTATATTTATATATATCATACGCAGATGTTTTCCGAACACATTCTTGGGCCCTTAGGCTCTTTCAACCAAAGATAGTGACTCATTTGTAATACCCAAATCCAGAAGCATGACGTGAGAATGGTCATTCAGAGATCATTATCATTCTGTCATTAAACTATCCTCAATAATTGCTATCATAGAAGTAGTCTTAAGGAATAAGATTGCAAACACTTTTTCTGGATGGTGGGTAATTCATTGCAAAGTTAAAAAGAATGAGATCAGGTTTGGATTTCTGTATTTCCGCCAAAAGCAACGGAATAAGTTCCTCTGCAAGATAAGGGTTATCTCCGATTGCTTAGCAGCTTTTGAAGATGAGATGACGCTGACACAACCCCATCCCCATTATCTTAATCTGTCTTTAGTTTTGGCTGCCCATTGCTCATAAATAATTCAGGTTGATGCAAGAAGAACCTGCTGACACAAACTTGGCAACCCAAATGGACAACCCCTAATAGCCCGTATGCCCAATAAAGCCAGTTTTAAAAAATACTATAAGTTGATGCGAAGCTCTTGATTATTCTATCCAATAATTGCCATCTCCTATTAACATAGCCAACAACTAACTCTGCACATCATAATTCAGGCGAATATGAAGAAATTATCAAAAAAAATTGTCTCGGCTGGAGCTGGAAATTGAAACTGACCTACAATTTTCATCCCACCTAATTGACTACTAGACCACGCCCCTTGATTGCTAAAGTTCAAACCTTTCTAAACGCAGCAGCAACGAAAACACATAACCCAAAATTGGCAGGCCACAAAAGCCCATACCAGCATGTTTCTCATACCCAAATAGCAAGACTAAGATGGGAAAAAACGAAGACGAAGAGCTATATCACCAACACTGCTAAAAATCATGAAGACGAATTCGCTGCAATAGGGATAATTCCTGACAATTCAACTAAAAGCAATTCATTCCACTGCCTTCTACATTTCATCATTGGGCCAAAAGAAATAAGAGCGGACCAAATTTTAAATAAACACAATATTAAGCATTATATTACCCTTTTTACCATGATAATGCAGTTCCCTACAAATATCATGAGGGTCTGCTATTTACAAATCCTTTACAACACCTACTTTCCTGCAACTCTTACTGACAAACTTGAAAAACTGAAGCACAATTGCTTGTCAACGTAACTTCAGAATCTCTATCATAAAAGCTCAATACTAACATAAGAGACTATTGGCGCCCAGATACCTCAGAAACCTCTTCTCAATTCGCTTTGTTCCCGCCTCAACCCTTCAATCATTGGCCCCAAATGCAAGCCCTAATACCAAAATATTAATGACACAATATCAGTATCCTGGTATGTCCCCCAAATAACTAAAACATGGACAGAAATCAAACATAACAACCCGGCATAGTTCAGCAAAATAAAAGTGAAAGGAACAAAACTTCACTCCTTAGATCAGATGGTTCTCCTTCTAATGCCGGAGGAAAGGTAATCATACTTTCAGACTAAAAGAAATAACTTTTCCATACGGATAAAATATACAACAGTAACACATTATCAGACCACTCGGGGAGGTTAACTCCACGAGAAGAGAAATAATTTATTTATGATTCAAGGATCAGAGCTAATAATATTCATGCCCTGAGAGGGTAAAACTCCTCTTCTCTGAACAAATAATATAAATTCCTGCCTGCATCCATTTTGAGTGGTGCAGTTAGTAGGAATATAACAGTGACAAATATAAACCCGCAGGGATTCATTCTAGAAGAGTGCAACGCACAATGTGTGGATTAAGTGCACGTTACAGGTTTGAAATGCTACAGAAAAAAAACTGGTATTTAAGTGGATAAGGATGGAGGGGGAGCCCATTACCTGTCAGAATTTCGAACCGTACATCACTTGCCTTTGGAGATTTCTAGATTATTCCCCAAAAGAACAGTGAAAATATACATCTTTCCTCCCTATGTTAGGTGGAAGGAGAGCTCAATCCCTACCAAAATGTACATGGTACTCGTAGCACAAGTATCAAGAGGATTCTCTGTCAAATCTTTCTCCCTCTATGCAAGGCGAATGAGTACATTACTCCACTTGGATCTCCACCAGCCATTAAGCAGATGTTTAGGCTTCTAATATTAGGGTTGCTTGATGTTATTACGCTTTTGTTTCTTCTTTTTTTTTGGTCTATTTGACGTTTAGCTTTTGTCGTGTGTGTCCCTTTTTGTAATTACTAGTATCTATAAACGTGCGTTGCACGTTAATAATGACACGTGATGATTTATATATTTATTTATATGAAGGAACAAAAAAAGTTAATTAATGAGAGAAATTTCATGTATACTAATACAACAATCATTTAAATGCCGAAAAATATTATTACATTAGCATAATACATGAATTTAAAATAAAAGGACATCATCAAAACTTACACAAATGATCAATTTTGTCATGTTAGTTAGATAATTATGTATTATAGTTTAAAAGTATACAATGTGATGGTATCTTAACGAACACTTCTTTGTGGACAATATTTTTTTTGTGTATGTTTCCTCCTAATGCTTTGGTTGCTCTGCCTTAACCAAAACTCTTGTTGTTGATCTCGATGTCCCTCTTGAAAGTGCAATATACAGTTGTTCGTGCAAGAAAACATATTGCGGTAAAAATAGTTCAATATTTAGGATGTTTGTCCTTGTGCTTTATTTGTTGTATTTGCAAAATATAAACATACTAAAAATTATTTCGCACAAATTTAAAAGGATATTCCTTAGTTTCGGAAGACAAAAGTTGAATTCAGGGATAAGAATATACTTAGAAGCACATTGACCAGTATCATAATTTTGCATGTATGACGTTATTGTCAAAATTTCTATATACCATCTGTGTGCTATTACGTAAGCTATTCGGTGTATCTAAGTTTTTCAGTAGCATGACATACATATTTTTTTCAAAATAAACCTATATACAATAGAAGATCAATTTTAACTTAGTCTATTATATATATGGTGACACTAACATAAGTAAGAAATAATAAACTTGACAACAAACAGTATGGTAGAAGGCCATTTGGTATTAAAGTATTTAAGTATTCTACTTGGTAGCAATTATTGGTATCATTTTCTGTTGAGCTGGAAAAAAAAATTGTAATCAATCTTTTATTTAGTTGATCAACATATTCATTTCTGCTAGCTAAGATATCTTTTTAATTCTATCATGCGATTTGCACAAATTGCGTTTTAATCTAATGATAAAAATTATTTCTCTTACTAAATGCACTACTATTACCATTGGGATTGATAACCAAGTGTTCAGGAAAGATCAAATCATCTTTTATTGGATGCTCTTCTTCGTTTCCGACACGAAGCAAGAAGATACTACATACTGAATCTGTTATCACTTTATATTTCTTGTCAGTTGAATCTTTTTCATTTGAGGCAGAAGTATAACTTTGGCAAGCTAGCTTTTACCGTCTCTGCTTTTGTCGATTTTGGAACTACTGGTAGTACTTAACAGAAATCACCTCCCAAACCATTAATTTTCCACCAAACGGTTCATTAATAAGAACTCCGGACAATTATTTCGATCGTTTGACACTTCGCCATAAGTGCTTCATCCTATATTATCAATTTTGCTTTTCTTATAAATTTAGCACCATTGCTCTGCTTTGATATATTTGTGATGGTTATTTAAGTTATTTGAAGAGGTATATCAAATCTAAAGTGGGCGGCCTCACAATAAAATCGTTGTTGGTACACCACTTGCTATTATTGCTACCAGCGTCATGCCTGTTGATATGATATTTGCAAGTAATGCATGAGATAGAAATATTATTTCGATTCCGTCGGAGGCATCTACAAGGAATAATCCCGTTATACCATAGTCGACTCTTTATAACATAGTCTTGAAAGCTTGTTCTTGATTAGGATTTAGCTTTGATTGTGCTTCCTCATTCACTTGTATAGCACTTTGATTCTTAATAATATACTAACCTTTTTACTTTGTGTTCTAACGCTTTTTTTATGGAATAAATTTATATATCCTAAGATTTTTTTTAACTTGAATAAGAATTTTACTCATATGATGAATTGAAAAATAATTAAATTGGATTCTCTTGCTAGTTAATTAATTAAAAGATTTAATTATTTGGTTTTAACATAGAAAATAATTTATTCTATGTTGATTCAGATCTTAATATTAGTTCATCTCTTGTTTTGAATATTTAATCTTAATTATAGTTTTATCAACTATAAATTTTATTTTCAAAGAATAAAAGATTGATATGACATTTTACTTTTAGATCTTTATGTTTGTAGAACCATTAGTGGTATTGACTCTTACCAACCATTTTTTTCTCTTTCTCACACATTTATATTCTTTAATATTTTCTTCGTTGTTGTTTAATAATTGGGTATTTTTCAATATTACACAAAAAATTGATTAAAAAAAATTGTTTGAGTAGCAAAATAGTTCAAATATAATATAAAAATATATTATCATGGGGGTATTTTTTTCTCAATTTCAACTCTTTATGCAGTCCATTACTCTATTTAATATTATTTTTTTGGTATTGGACATTATGGAGTGGTAATGTATTGCCAATACGGAGGATTCTTATGAAATTGAATTTGTTAAACCTTCCTACATATTTTTAATAAGAATATAATAGACAATTTTATTAATTTTAAAATCTTAAATATTAAAAATTAGCAAAGAAGGTATTGTAGTCCAAAAAATAGGTTATTGCAGTTATGTCCTTTCCCAATGAGTTCTTCCGCTTAATATTTTAGGGCTATTTTGGTATATTAATATTGTATTTATGCTTTTATAATAAAATAGACTCTAATTTTTCTAAATAAATTTGGACAATAATACATTCTCAAGTTAAATTAGTAATAGGACATTATAATACGTTCTCGAATTAAATTAGTAATAGAAATTTTTAAGAAGTATATCCTAAAAGTAATATGATTACATGACTAAAGATATGTACTTGTTCAATTTTATATGAATTAGACCGCCCAAAAATAATTATACTAATAGGATTCCTAAAGTGTAGTATTATGTCCTAAAACTAATAGGATTATAAAACTAATATCTAGAATTTCGATTATGCCCTTTTATTATAAGTTATTATGCTTAATATTATAAGGTTATTTTTGTAAATCGACATTGTATTCATTCTTTTATAATAATATAGATGAATATGTAAATTGGTCCTTGGTAATGTTTAAATGTCAGTGTATTAAATGTCTGTCCCATATTAAGCTTTATTCTTTCATAAATGATGATGCTGAGGATGACATTGTAACTCTTGATCCTTCTTGTTTTACTGTTCAGGAATATGGTCCATGGTTTCATCTACCATTAGCCGAATAGTGTGGAGTTGTTGGGCCATCTCATCGAAGGAGGCATTAATATCTCTTCTCGGTGGCATTTTTCTTTTTGGAATGGAATTTAGTATATGAAAGAGGTGAATATAAGCACGTTTGTCAAAGGCGAAAAGCTCTAAAAAGCGCTCCAGGTCTATTGGGGCTTTAAGCACAAAGCGCAACAAGTGTGGGCTTTAGTTAAAAAAGGCGCAGCGAAGGAATATAAATATATTATGAATAAATTTTTACTATTTTCTTTATATATATATATATATATATATATATATATATATATATAAATTAAGAAAAGAGTAAAATTTTATTCATAATGTTTTCCTTATCAACTAATACACTTATTTGCCGATCATATTTGTTGTTTCATAATGCTTGATTCAAAAAGAACTCATGAGCAATGAGTGTACATGCCTACGTGCCTTGCCTACACTGAAGAGCAATTTAAGCGAGGCGAAGCGCACTCCCTGAGCTTTTCAGATCTTAAGCTCGCCTTAAATGAGCCTTTGACAACATTAAGGAGATCGTGAGAGGTGTGTTACGTTTTACACAGAGAGAATAAAAAAGGTGTAAAGGTGATATTTTATTTGAAGTTATAGCTAATGGCAAGCGATGGTGAAAAGTTATGAATGAATTGAAAAGGGTGGTTTTAAACAGACACGTTGATTCAAAAATGTATAGTAGACATTTAACAACACTCGAAAATTAGTCCTCATGGATGAATGTGTTAAAGTTCAACATCTACACCTTTAAAAGCAAATACTTAGCTCCAAAACATTTAAATTTTGTTGCAAATAAGCTCACATGCACCACATGTTACATCTAATTATTTAATAAAAAAGGCTACATCTAATCATGAATTTCACATTTATTTCTTATAAGATTATGATGCCTAATTGGATCCTTATTTAGTAGTTGCAATTATTGGTGCTCATTTTCATTTAATATTTATCACTTCGTCTCTAAACACGGAATAAATATCATATTTAGTTTTCATTTAATGCATATTTACTTTCTATGTTACTCGAACTTTCTGAAAATGTCGTCGGGTGCGTGTCGGATCCTCCAAAAGTAGTGTTTTTTGGGTAATCAGACAAGGGTGCGGCATCATTTTAGAGAATCCGTGCAACATAGTTTATTTTGCTTAGTGAGACTAGGCAAAGTAATCCGACATCAAAACCCACAGTCTTTGCAAAGTAATTTTGGAATCAACAATGACATAACTGGAAAACCACAGATACGTACGAAATTAATAGAAGATAGTGACCCACCCCTCACCCACAGGGAACCTTTTGATTAAAAAAGAGAGATTGACCATGAACAAAAAGGAAAATTACTACACACAGATATCTAATCAATCTCAACAGGATTGACTAAGGTACCTTCTTCATTTTGCTTCAATAATTCCTCTGGGAAGTCACCTCTAAGAATTTGAACCTTGAACATGACACTCTTATTTGAACTTTTAAGAAGTTCAAATACAAGAGCATCTCCCTCCTCCAGGTTATTGTATTTAACAAAAAATTTTATGCCCTATTAAGTCTCTTCTTTTTCTGCTATTAAGAGACATTGTCCATCGATCCCCTTCACGACATATAACAGACGGCACCGCAACATCTTGAAGATGATTATAGACTTCTCCCTGCAGATTTTTGTGCAGCAAAGGAGTCCCAAGTGAGTAAGTTGTTGTATCTTAATCTTACCCTCCTCATTTTTTATGCTTTGTGCTCAAAAATACTATCTACCCAGTCAATGATGTTCCTAATCTGGAGGTTTTGGCAGAAAACTTATACTGCAGCATCGATTCTTTCCTAACAACTTATGTAGCACAAAAACTTGGTGCTAAATTAAGATCAACAGAAATCTGGAATGGTGTAACTAAGAAGTTCCAAAAAAGCCTTGCTACTTGCAGATGCTATATCAACAATATGTTAGATAGCATTCCTACCTACTACATGTCACTCTTTTCCATCCCAAGTAAGGTGCAAAAGCAACTGGACAAGATAAGAAGAACCTTCCTGAGGAAGGTAACAGTAAGGAGCACAAGTGCCAGTTGGTAAAGTGGTCAAAAGGTAGTGACTGCAACGCATGGAGTTCAAAGTCAATGGTGCACCATGCTATCAAGGGCCTCTCATGGTGTTGGTCTCTGGAAGAGTATACAAAAACTTTGGGACGAGTTCTTTCAGGTTTGGGTATTAGAGATCTTGCTGCGCAAAGCAAATGTATATTAATGAAATGGCTATGGAAAAAGGTAGTGACTGCAACGCATGGAGTTCAAAGTCAATGGTGCACCATGCTATCAAGGGCCTCTCATGGTGTTGGTCTCTGGAAGAGTATACAAAAACTTTGGGACGAGTTCTTTCAGAACATTTCTTTTTGTAGGCAATGGATAACACATCAATATTTGGAAAGACAAATGGCTGGATAACTCAACTCTAAAGAATGACTTTCCAAACTTTTCCAGTTTCCTGTGCCTCATATTCTACCATTTCACATAATAGAGAAGGTAGCACCTGAAAACTACACTTCAGAAGATACGGACATGATTGGGAGCTTGAGGACCTACTTGCAAGACTGGAGAGTTGCACAGTAAATGAGCAGACGGCTGATAGCCTAAGGTGGGGCAATAAGACTGATGGTACATATTCTGTTAAAGCAGGCTACTCACACCTCCGTGCTCAAAATGAGATGGTTGATACTCGGCCCTGGAAACTAATCTGGAAAACAAAGTTACCAATAACGATAATTTTTCTCAGTTTGACAGAGCTTTATGAAGCATGTGACCCAGGACAACCTAAGAGAAAGTGCCATATAAACTGTCAATAGATGTTATATGTGTCACCAAAGTACAGAAACCAATAGACACCTCTTACACTGTACAGCTAGAGCATGTTCCTCTCAGTTTTTGGACTCAGTTGGGGCATTCCAGAGAATATTAAGGATGCCAATGAATGCAAGAATTCTGGGAAAGTTGGTAGATCCATCAAGAAAATCTGGAAAATGATGTCTGCTAGCATTTGTTTGGTGTGTATGGACAGAATGGAATAATAGACGTTCCGATGGAATATCAACTCCAAACCACTCCCTTAAGCCAAGATGCCTTTTATGTCTATTTAGTGGTGCAATCTATCTCCTGTAAATATCCTGTTAAACAGTTTGGACTTTGTTAGTCTGTTAGATTTAGCATAGAACTTCATGTAATGGACCTAACAAACTCTCTTTTGTACTCTCTGCATCTTCTTGATGCCATAAATGAAACTACTTACTCCATAAAAAAAGAAACACAGGCACACACACAACTCCTTAAGCCAAAATCACCAAAGGAAAGCTTTAGTTCTTTGCTCTTACAAAGATTCTAAGTGCAGTTTGTTGTCTTGAATCACACCAAATATATAATATTCATGCAAAATGAAACATTTTAACATACATACATACATACATACATATATATACATACATACATATATACATACATACATACATACATACATACATACATACATACATACATACATACATATATATATATACATACATATATATATATATATATATATATATATATATATATATATATATATATATATATATATATATATATATATATATATGTGTGTGTGTGTGTGTGTGTGTGTGTAAGAAAAAAGAATTTACTTGTGCAATGTGCCATGAATAACACACTGATCATATGCACAGAATATCATATAAACATTCGAAAGCAAAATTGTAAACATACCCGAGGCTGCCAATGCCATCAATAGGCTCCAGAAGTTGCAATTGATGTTGTTCTGGCTCCTGTTGAGGCTCAATTTGCTGCAAAGGCTGCACACTACCACCCTCCATAGCTGCTGCTGCAGTAGCTGGGGTCCCCTTTCCCTCAATAAACCGCCACATATACCATGCCCCGATGGACCGATATGGCCTCCATTTCTCACACAATTGCTCCATTTGCGAAGGCCTAGGCAATTCGTCCAACCCATACAGCATTTGTACTCCTTTCCTAACCCCCAAGTCGCTAACAGGCAACACATCCGGTCTGTGCAGCGAAAATATCATGAACATATGCACTGACCAAGAACCAATCCCTTTCACCATCGAAAGCATTGTAAACAAAGACCTATCATCCATCTTTACAACAGTATCGTCTGCTAAAATCCCTGTTTTATACTTATTTGCAAGGTCATAAAGGTAACTTGCTTTTCTCCCCGAGATACCAATCTGCTTGAGCTGTTGAGCAGATAAGGAGAGAACCATGTCAGGGCAAACAGCATCCTCGCTGCCACAAAGGGAGACGAAACGCGTGTAAATGGAAGTGCCCGCTTTATAAGCTAATTGTTGATAGAGAATACTCTTGCAAAGTGCTAGAAATGGAAGTTGGTGTGAATCAAATGCAGGTAAAGGAAGGGTATCTATTAAGGAGCAAAGAAGTGGGTCCGCTAAGCGCAGATGGCGAAGGGCATTTTCGATTTCTCCATTAGCAGATAATGGTTTGATTACTTGAGGCAAAACCCTTGTTAATTGTGATGCACTCCTCCGGCGATTTTTGGTGATTGTCCCTTTGCCGTTTGATGTGACTACGGATTGCGAGGAATCAGTGGGTTTTTGATTGGTGGATTGGGGGGAGGGAGTGGAAGAGAGTTTACGGATTTTCTGGGGGCGAATGGGGATTTTAGAAGGGTTTGAGGGATTTGGGGGAATATCGACGGGAGGGTTTGTTGATAAAGCGGTGGAATCAGAATTGGGTTGAGATAGGGATGGAGTTTGTGTTTCAGTTATTGATTGTGGTTGGGTTTGCTCGCCCATCAGACAATTGCTAGGGTTATTTTCCTAATGGTGGCGGAGGATTAGGAATTGACGGTGATTGAGAGAGGACACGGCGGCGGTGCGAAGTAAGAAGTCAATACAGTGATGAGTGCGTGAATCTTTTAAGAGCAAAAGTAAAAGGCGTTCCGATTGGCTTCCGTACGATCGTTTTACGGTACTCCGCCTCTTATGAAATTCACATTTGGCACAATCGTTCTTATTGTTATTAAATAATAATTGTAAAGTAAATAAACCAAAAACAGGTATAGAGAGATTAATATATTACTCAATATAATGAACTGAATTTTCTTCTAGTTATAGAAGAAAGGAAGTTGTTGTGTAAGTTGCTACTGCGAGCTGCTATGTAAGTTGCTACTGCAAGCTGTTGTATAAGCTGCTTGTAAGCTCCTACTGCAAGCTGCTATATAAGCTTCTTGTAAGTTGTTATTGTTCCAGCTATAGATAATCTTATACAGGAGTAATATTTATCCACAATGGAGTACCGAAATGATAAGCTTCTTCAGAAGGCTTATTTTCAATATAATACTAAATAGATAAACATATTTACAGTAGAGTCCAATATGGATAAGCTTCTTCAGGAAACATTTATAACAGAGTACTAAATGGACATACATAATATAATATATTTATAACACTCCCTTGGATGTTCATTAAAAGATAATGTGCCTCATTAAAACCTTACTAGGAAAAACTCCGTGGAAAAAAATCCTAGTGAAGGAAAAAGAGCACACATATTTAGTGATACGCATTGCCAGCTGCCTCATTAAAAATTTTATAAGGAAAACCCTTAGTAAGGAAAAAAGAGTGCAGCGCGAATTTTGCTCCCCCTGATGAAAATCTTATTTCACATATTTGAGTCTCTGCATTTCAATCTTGTATACCATCTTCTCAAAAGTTGAAGTTGGTAAAGATTTAGTGAATAAATCTATCGGATTTGTCACTTGACCAGATTTGCTGCACATCGATATTGCCATTTTTTTAGAGATCGTGTGTGAAGAATAACTTTGGTGAAATGTGTTTCATTCTATCTCCTTTTATGAATCCTCCCCTTAATTGGGTTATGCATGCATCGTTGTCTTCGTATAAAACTGTGGGTCTTTTATCACATTCCAACCTATATTTTTCTCGAATAAAATGAATCATTGATCTCAACCATACGCATTCCCTACTTTCTTCATGAATAGCTATTATCTCAGCATGATTTGAAGAAGTAGCAACAATAGATTGCTTTGTGGAGCGCCATGATATGACAATACCTCCATATGTAAAGACATACCCAGTTTGAGATCGAGCTTCATGGAGATCAAATAAATAACCTACACTGCATAACCAACAAAATCTACACTACCTTTGTTAGCATAAATAAACCCATATCAAGAGTTCCCTTTAAATATCGCAATATATGCTTAATCATGTTCCAATGTCTTCGTGTAGGAGAAGAACTATATCTTGCTAGTAAACAAAAAATGCTATTTCAAGCCTTGTAGCATTAGCAAGACACATAAGTGCACCAATTGCACTGAGATAGGGTATTTCAAGACCAAGGTGTTCCTCATCCTCTTCAAGAGGTCGGAATGAATCCTTATTCACTTCAAGTGATCGAACAACCATTTATGTACTCAATGGGTGCACTTAAGATTCTTTCTGTATAGGCAAATTGATGGATAAAGATCGCGTATGCTAAATGTTCAATTTACAGACCAAGACAAAGTTTTGTCTTTCCAAGATCTTTCATCTAAAATTCTTTCTTAAGATATTCAATTGCCTTTTGGAGCTCTTTTGGAGTTCCAACAAGATTTATGTCATCGGTATAACAAATTCTGATTACATTTTCTTGACAAAAATAAATGAACAAATAATATCATTTATGTACCTTCTTTCATCAAATATTCACTGAGGCGATTATACCACAAGCGCTCAAATTGTTTTAAATCGTACGGAAAAAAATTATTTGATCAAGTACATTTCTCGAGACTTTGAATTGTATGCTTCAAGCATTTTAAATCCTTCAGGATCTTCATATAGATTTAATCAAATTAGTCATATAGATTATGACTTGCATTGAAATAGCATGACATCTTTAGGTGTATGCACAATCTTTTTTAATATTGTGCACTATATTATATCAAATATATCGTCGACGATCATTTTGTATCGGTTCCTAAGCGACACTACTAGTTGAGATCTCATCACTTTTTTTATTTTCAGGTATCTGAACCATCTTCTAGAGTTTCATGAAATTTTATGTTGCGGGCTCTTCTAGAGCTCATTTCCTCCTCATTATGATCACTTTGATCATTTGCTCCTATCATTTTTTAAGGAATGTTAACTTTGGAACCGATCAGTTTACTACGCTTCATGCGTGCAGTAAACTTTATCGTTCAGGAATTTTTATTTTAATAGGAGCATTTGCAGCTGAAATATGATATTTAATTTTGAATAAGCAAATGCTTCTGGCGTTTGACTTGAATTATTTTATGAGTGAGGATCATGTTAATGATAATTCGATTCATATAGCATATCTTTCAACTTCTTATTTCATCCCCCAAATGTTAGAAAAACTAACATATATCCTGAATCTTCTTTGGGAACCTATCTTTGTGCATTGTGGTAGAGAAATTAATCATATACCATACATTAACAGTTATTAGATAGTAAAATATTTAGTTTCTGATCCAGAACCAATTGTAAGGGGGTGACTTATCATATCTTGTTGGTCTGATGCATACAAGTGTTGTTGTATGCAATATAGAAATCTTAGATCAACATAGGAAAATTTGTTCTCATAAGATTAATAGGAGGTTTTCAATGTTAAACCAGCTTGGATATAAACCAGCATTATCAAGATGAACTGTCTTGATTTCATAATTTGAAAATTATGCTGGTAATTGAGAAAAACAATTTCAAATGCCAAACTATAGGTTGACAATAAACACACGTGTAACCATCTCATATATGCATCTATAAGTGGTTCACATGATAGGTGAATAAGCTCATATTCACCTTATATATTCCAGAATTCAAGGGACTTAGTCCCAAGCTGGTATAATCAATTTATTATGAGAACAAGCAACATAGGAGAATTCTTGAAGAATCTTCTAATCTGAATTCTCAAATATCTCATTTAAAAATGGCAAATAAAAAACTTCAAGTTTATCATAGCATGTGCTATCTCTTAGTAATCTTCTGATTTACTATGGCATAAACTTTTGCATTAGTAAACTTCTGATTTACTGTGGCTACTTTTGCCTCAGCGAAATTCTGATTTATTGTACTGCTTTTGCATTAGTAAACTTCTTGTTTATTGTGACACATGATGTAGTACAAATTGAAGAATAATGTGGGTAACTTCTCACATACATATTATTTTACCCCCTGTAATTGTGGAAACATAAAAATTTTCAATCTTCCAATTATTTGTAGTCTCAATATGATAGACATTTGTATTAGTAAACTTCAGGTTCACTACAACATATGTTTTTACCATAATCATATAATATGAATGACATATTTGTATATATAAGCTCTTCGAGAGCCTTCATTTATTATCCATAATCTAATATTTATCGGACAATACTAATGTCATGAATCTTCTAGACACACAGTTAGCTCTTCAGGAGTTTTTGATACATTTTGTACTATCAAATGCTCAGACACTTCTGGTATCATGAAAGAAAATCATAATCAAATGAACAATATAAAACACTTGTTTAAGCACAAGAAAATACCTCTTTATAATATTTTCCTGCTTCAGGAGGAAATTTCAATTGTGTTACTTCTTCAGGAGCAAATTTAAAATACGAAAAACTGAGTATATATTCTCTCAATCATATTACCTCTTCTGGAGGTGAATCGTAATATATTTACATCAAGAGCGCGTTCATATTTACAAGCTTTATTAATATTGTCACATTCACTCCAGGGAATGATTAATATTACCAAAAGTTCTCTTCCCCAGGAGATGGAACATAATTATCTAAATGTGCAATAGCCACATTAAATTGTGATGACGTCTAACCTCTTTTAATATATTTTCTAGTTCAGGAGCAAATCAAGGTATGCCTGTAATATAGAGAACTTTCCTCTAACTTATCTTTGTTGTAACTACGACAAGCCTAAATTATCACTTCTGGTGGTCATAGGCATATACTACTTTTGGTGTTTAACAAAATTTAGTTACAATGAGATATATAAAACATCATCATTTCTGGTGGTTGTATATATCTTGCAAACTCTGCTGGAGTTTAAGTGGATCTAATAATGTTATCCACTTTGTAATTCCCTCTGCGATATTACTCTTCATGAGTAAAATTAGAACCTTAATTCAAGATCATGTAAGTGTAAAACAGAATATATAAGTATACAAATTACGGTATTTTAAAATTTATAAGTTGTTCAAGATCACATGTGATAATTATAGTACAAATGACCAGATGGTTATCTAACGATCATCTTACATACATATATATATATATATATATATATATAATCTTATGCAGATTATAAACTTAGCTAGTAGGAAACATGAGTGAATACAAAGGAATGATACTACTTGACAATAGCCATTGTTTTTCTCGTCTTCTCTGTGGCTATGAGTTGCTTCATGCACAAAAAATTAAACTCAAATAAAGTGCTTAAAATATCAGAGTCTCGTGCTGATAACGTATTATAAAATAAAAACAGTAAAGTAAATAAACCGAAAACAAGTATAGAGAGATATTGATATATTATTCAGCTTCAAACTGATGTACATAATGAACTGAAATCTCTTCTATTGTAGAAGAAAGGAAGCTACTGTGCAAGCTGCTACTGCAAGCTGCTTGTAGGTTGCTAGTGCAACCTGTTGTATAAGCTACTTGTAAGTTCCTACTGCAAGCTGATGTATAAGCTTCTTGTGAGTCCAAAACCAAAATATATTTTTTATGGACTCAAAGCACAAAAATAGGTGAAAAACCAACTGATGACCAATTTACGTTAAGGTATAACACATATTTGAATTTTAAATTAGCGGCCGACACAAACCCCAAAACCAAACTAGCAATTATAATAAGTCATTTAAAAGTCATTAATAAGCTAAAATACCAAAATGTAAGGTAGAATAGAACAGTGCGGAAACAAAACACAGTCCGACATCGGGATGTCACCAGTCATGAGCAACTACAACTCGTCTAGAAATATGAAAAGACAACATAGTCTGAAACAAAGTTAATACAAAGCGGAATAGAGATAGGAAGGAGAAGCACTGGGCTGCGAACGCCAAGCAGCTACCTAGTCAACTCCGAAAGCCTGCTGGAAAACAAATCAGCCCTCGCTAGCGTGACCCGAGACTCCTGGATCTGCACACAGGGTGCATGGAGTAATGTGAGTACGCCAACTCAGTAAGTAATAAAAGTAAAGGCAGCTGAGCAATAAGAAAACACGCAAGCCACGTCATAATGCTACAGCAAAGCAGTATAAATCCAAAACAATGCAGTAAAAACAATGAACTCGTAAAAACGACTCAGTTCCAAAAAATCCCTTTTCAAAACTTCTTTCAATAATTTCAAACGAGTGACAAAAAATAGTAAGTAAAAGAACAGAAACGTAAATAGCCCCTCGGGCAACAACATAAATCAACAACCGCCCCTCGGGCCAAATATCAATAGAACCAGCCTCTCGGCTACCTCACAATCACTCGTAATCAGCCCCTCGGGGCAATAACATGAACAACAACAGCCCCTCGGGCAATATCACATCTCACACTGGGTACCCGCGCTCACTGGGGGTGTACAGACTCCGGAGGAGCTCCTACAGCCCAAGCGCTAACATAAGTCATCTCGTGGCATAACAAATCAGGCCCTCGGCCTCTCATATATCAAATCACTGTAACACGCTGCGGCGCGCAGCCCGATCCCATAACATCCTCACAACATAGGCCATCGGCCTCACTCAGTCAGAACTCACTCAAGCCCCTCGGGCTGACAGTAAAGCAGGTACTCGGCTCAAAATATCATTTATGAAATCAAAAGGAGTGAATTAAACCGAGTTATGAAAAACAGTAAGATCATAGCATGACTGAGTGTAAATATCAAACCGAAAACGGTGAGGAAAACAGTAGTAAAAGCCCCTAAGGGTCCAAACAATCGGCACAAGGCCCAAACACGGAATTTAGCCCCAAACATAGTAATATTTTTCCAAAACACAATAATATTAAACAGTGTTCAATCGAATACACGACTTAACAGTCGTACGGGACAGACCAAGTCATAATCCCCAACGGTGCACGAACCCACGCTCGTCATCCAGCGTGTGCATCACCTCAAAATAGCACAACTGAAATCCGGGGTTTCATACCCTCAGGACAACATTTACGATCATTACTTATCTCAATCCGGTCCAAATTCTAGCCTGTGATGCCTTTGCCTCTCGTATCGGCCTCCAAATGCTCCAAATCTATCCAAAGCCAGAATATACTCATCAATATATGCTAAAGGAACAAAGCCCACTCGAAAATAACCAATTTACACCAAAAATCCCGAAATTGACCAAACCCGACCCCCGTGCCCACGTCTCGAAATCCATTAAAAGTCACATCAATAGAATCCTTACACTATCACGAGTTCGTACATATCAAATATACCAAAATTCGACCACAAACGGCCCCTCAAATCCCTAATCAAAGGCCTCCAATTTCAAGCCCTCGTTCTTCAATTTCAACCACTAATTTCCATAAATTACAAGCCTAATCCGTGAAATAACACCATAGAAATGAGTTTTAGGTTCAACAATGTTACCTCAACGAAGTTCCCTTGAATTCCCTCTTCAAAATCTCCCAAAAAGCTCCAAAATCGATTTAAAAATGGTGAAGAAGAGCTGAAAATCGCGAAGTCCATTATTTATATGTTCTGCCCAAGAAATACCACATCTGCGGTCAAGATCATCGCACCTGCGGTCCCAGGTGCGCACCTGTGGAAATCACTTATCCGCCCAATCTCGCACCTGCGCTCAAACATCCGCACCTGCGCTATCGCAGGTGCGCCCAAAGCTCCGCATCTGCAGCTCCTACCCTTTTCCACTTTGGCCGCATCTGCGGCCCTTAAACGCATCTGCGGTGTCGCACCTGCGGTCCCCAATCCGCAGGTGCGGAAACAACAGAAGCAGAAAATTCTACAACTGCTCTAAAACTCCAAACTCCCCATCAACCATCCAAATCCATCCCGAGGCCCTCGGGACCTCAACCAAACACGCCAACAAGTCACATAACACTATTCAAACTTGTACCAACCCTCAGAACACTCAAAACAACGCCAGAACACCAAATCACCCTCGGATTCAAGCCTAAGGATTCCAAAAACTTCTGAATTCCACTTTTGATCAAAAAGTCTATCAAACCTCATCCGAATGACCTGAAATTTTGCACACACGTCCCAATTGACACAACGGACCTACTCCAATTTCCGGAATTCCCTTCTGACCCCTATATAAAAATCTCCGCTACCAACCGGAAAACGCCAAAATTCCAATTTCGCTAATTCAAGCCTAAATCTACCCTGGACCTCCAAAACACATTCCGATCACGCTCCTAAGTCCCAAATCACCTCACGAAGCTATCCGAATCATAAAAACCAAATTCTGAGATCGTTTGCTCACAAGTCAACTTCTGGTTGACTTTTCCAACTAAAAGACCAACTTAAGAGACTAAGTGTCTCAAACCTTTCCAAAAACCATTCCGAATTCAAACCGACTAACCCGATACCATATAACACAAATGAACAAAGCATAAAGAAGCTGAAAGGGGGGAAACGGAGCGGTAACTCATGAAAGGACCAGCCGGGTCGTTATATCCTCCCCCTCTTAAACAAACGTTCGTCCTCGAACGAGTCAAGAAATATACCTGAAGCCTCAAATAGGTGAGGATATCTGCTCCGCATCTCCCGCTTGGTCTCCCAGGTAGCCTCCTCTACAGGCCGACCTCTCCACTGCACTTTCACTGAAGCTATATCCTTTGATCTAAACTTTCGAACCTGACGCTCCAAAATAGCTGCTGGCTCCACATCATAGGTCAAATCACCCTCTAACTGAACCGTGCTGAAATCCAGAACATGAGACCGATCTCCAATATACTTCCAGAGCATAGAAGCATGAAATATCGGATGCACACTCGACAAGCTGGGTGGCAAGGCAAGCTCATAAGCCACCTCCCCAATCCTCCAAAGCACCTCAAAAGGCTCAATGAACCGAGGACTCAATTTACCCTTCTTCCCAAATCTCATAACACCCTTCAGGGGTGAAACCTTCAGTAGAACCTTCTCCCCAACCGTATAGGACACATCACAAACCTTCCTGTCGGCATAACTCTTTTGTCTCGACTGCGCTGTACGAAACCTCTCCTGAATCACCTTCACCTTGTCCAACGCATCCTGCACTAAGTCTGTACCCAAAAGCCTGGCCTCACCCAGCTCGAACCATCCAACTGGAGATCTACACCACCTCCCATATAGAGCCTCATATGGAGCCATCTGAATACTCGACTGGTAGCTGTTGTTATAAGCAAACTCTGCGAGCGGTAGAAACTGATCCCATGAACCACCGAAGTCAATCACACAAGCGCGTAACATGTCCTCCAATATCTGAATAGTGCACTCGGACTGCCTGTCCGTCTGAGGGTGAAAAGTTGTGCTCAACTCAACCTGAGTACCCAACTCTCTCTGCACGGCCCTCCAAAACTGCAAAGTAAATTGAGTGCCCCTATCAGAAATGATGGAAACTGGGACACCATGCAAGCGAACAATCTCCCGGATATAGATCTCTGCCAACCGCTCCGAAGAATAGGTAGTACAAATAGGAATGAAGTGCGCGGACTTGGTCAGCCGATCCACAATCACCCAAATAGCATCGAACTTCTTCAAAGTCCGTGGGAGCCCAACTACAAAGTCCATGGTGATACGCTCCCATTTCCACTCTGGAATCTCTATCTGCTGAAGTAAGCCACCCGGTCTCTGATGCTCATATTTCACCTGCTGACAATTGAGGCACCGAGCTACAAATCCCACAATGTCCTTCTTCATTCTTCTCCACCAGTAATGCTGTCTCAAATCCTGATACATCTTCGCGGCACCAGGATGGATGGAATACCGCGAGCTATGGGCCTCCTCCAGAATCAACTCCCGAAGCCCATCAACATTGGGCACGCATATCCGGCCCTGCATCCTCAATACCCCATCATCGCCAATGGTCACATCTCTGGCATCGTCGTGCTGAACTCTGTCCTTAAGGACAAGCAAGTGAGGATCATCATACTGGCGCTCTCTGATGCGATCAAATAAGGAAGACCGAGAAATCACACAAGCTAATACCCGACTGGGCTCCGAAAATATCCAACCTCACAAACTAATTGGCCAAGGCCTGAACATCTACTGCAAGAGGTCTCTCCCCAACAGGAATATACGCCAAACTCCCCATACCCACCGCCTTCCTACTCAAGGCATCGGCCACCATATTGGCCTTCCCCGGATGGTACAAGATAGTAATATCATAGTCCTTTAGCAGTTCCAACCATCTCCGCTGCCTCAAATTGAGATCCTTCTGTTTGAACAAGTGCCGGAGGCTACGATGATCAGTAAACACCTCACAAGACACACCATAAAGATTATGCCTCCAAATCTTTAACGCATGAATAATGGCAGCCAACTCCAAATCATGAACAGGGTAGTTCTTCTCATGGGGCTTCAACTGACGAGAAGCATAAGCAATAACTCTACCCTCCTGCATCAACACACATCCAATACCCACTCTCGAAGCATCACAAAATACTGTATATGAACCTGTAGTTGATGGTAAAACTAACACTGGAGCCGTGGTCAAGGCAGTCTTGAGATTCTGAAAGCTCGTCTCACACTCATCCGACCACATGAAAGGAGCACCCTTCTGAGTCAACTTGGTCAAGGGTGATGCAATAGATGAAAATCCCTGAACGAACCGGCGGTAATAACCCGCCAAACCAAGAAAACTACGCATCTCTGTGGCTGAGGACGGTCTGGGCCAACTCTGAACCGCCTCTATCTTCTTCGGATCAACCTAAATACCCTCGCTGGACACCATGTGCCCCAAGAAAGCCACTGAACTGAGCCAAAACTCACATTTGGAGAACTTTGCATAAAGCTTCTCCTCCCT
>NW_017670642.1:156925-225723 GCF_001879085.1 Nicotiana attenuata
GCAACCTGAATACCTTCACTGGACACCCGTGCCCCAAGAAGCCACTAAACTGAGCCAAAACTCACATTTGGAGAACTTTGCATAAAGCTTCTCCTCCCTCAACCGCTGCAACACCACTCTCAAATGCTCCGCTTGCTCCTCCTGACTACGCGAATACACCAGAACATAATCAATGAAAACTATGACAAACGAGGTACGGCCGGAACACGCTGTTCATCAAATGCATGAACGTTGCTGGGGTATTGGTCAGCCCAAAAGACATCACAAGGAACTCATAGTGACCATTAAGTCGGGTCCTGAAAGCTATTTAAGAATCCGACTGAGCTTAAGTCTGAGAGACCCATGATCGGGATCAATTGGAGAACACCCTCGCTCCCTGAAGCTGGTCGAACAAATCATCAATGCGAGGCAGGGGATACTTGTTCTTAATTGTAACCTTGTTCAACTGCTTGTAATCAATGCACATCCTCATAGTGCTATCCTTCTTTTTCACGATAGAACAGAGCACACCACCACCGGCGAAACACTAGGCCGAATGAACCCCCTTACCGAGGAGTTCTTAGAGCTGTCTCTCACTCAACTCCTCATACAATCCGCTGTTGCCAATACATAGGAATGGAAGCGGAATGGGGAGTGCCTGGCACCAGTCAATACCAAAATCAATATCCCTATCCGGTGGCATGCCCGACAGGTCTGCAGGAAATACATCAGGAAAATCCCTCACAACTGGAACAGAATCAATGTTGGGAGTCTCTATACTGACATCCCTCACAAACGCCAAGTATGAAAGACAACCTTTCCCAACCATCCGCTGGGCCTTTAGAAATGATATCACCCTACTGGGAAGAAAATCAGTCAAACCTCGCCACTCAACCCGTGGCACACCCGGTATAGCCAACACCACTATCTTACAGTGACAGTCCAGAATAGCACGGCACGGGATGATAACCAATCCATGCCCAAAATCACATATCAAAACCACCACACAGAGATAACAAAAGATCCACTCAGGTCTCCAGACCCCCAGTGGTCACCACACACGATCGATACACGGTCCACAACAATAGTATCGCCCACTGGAGTAGATACTCGAACAGATAAAACAAGAGACTCACGGGGTGTATCCAAATAACGAGCAAAATATGATGACACATATGAAAAAGTGGAACCAGGATCAAATAACACAGAGGCATCTCTGTGGCAGACTGAGACAATACCTATAATCACCGCATCTGAAGCAATAGCATCAGGTCTAGCTGGGAGTGCATAGAAACGGGCCTGACCATCACCTGATCGACCTCCCCCTCTTGGGCGACCCCTAGATGACTGTCCTCCACCCCAAGCTGGCTGGGTGGGTGGTGAAGTAATTGGTGCTGAAGTCGATGGCTGACTCTTCTACTGAGATAAACCCCCAAGATGACGAGGACACTGCCTCCACATATGTCCTAACTCCTTACACTCATAACAACTCCCTGGTGCTGGAGATGGGGACTGAAGGGAACCCCTAGCACCGGAATGACTAGCAGTGGAACCTGGCATGGAAGAGCCTTAAACTGATGGAGCACGGGATGAACTTTGGGCAGGGAGGGCACTAAGTGATGAATGACCCTGCTGAGAACTGTGAGAACCCTGGCCCGATGATGCTCCACGATAACCTGGGCGAGCTAACTGAGCATGCCTAAATGGGAGGCCTCTGCCGTGCTGAAACTGACCCCTCGAAGGAGAACCCCCAAAACTACCGGATCCCTGAGGCCTCTTGGCCTCCCTCTCCTCTCGCTCCTAGCGACGAACTGACTCAATCTCGCTAGCGATATCAATAAACTCCTCAAAAGTAGCACCTGACGCCCTCTCCCTGGTCATGAGAATCTGAAGCTGATATGTGAGGCCATCAACGAACCTCCTGATCCTCTCTCTATCCGTAGAAACCAACCAAATAGCATGACGAGCTAACTCTAAGAACCTCATCTCATACTGCGTCACAGTCATATCTCCCTGTCACAACTACTCGAACTGCCTACACAGCTCCTCCCTGCGGGACTGTGGTACATACTTCTCCAAAAAGAGAACGGAGAACTGCTGCCAGGTAAGGGGCACCGCACCAACAGGCCTACACCTCTCATACGCCTCCCACCAAGTGAAGGCAGCTCCAATAAACTAAAAAGTAGTAAATGCGACCCCACTGGTCTCCAAAATACCCGCGGTGCAAAGAATCCTCTGACACCTGTACAAGAAACTCTGGGCATCCTCGCCCTCTGTACCACTAAAAGTCGGAGGCTGAAGTCTACCAAACCTCTCTAATCTGCGCTGCTCGTCCTCTAGCATAGCCGGAGCTACATAACCCCGAGCAGCTGCCACCGGGCTGGTGGTGCCTCCGGTGTCTACAATCCCTGAACAACCTACTCTGCGGGCAGTGGGAGTCTGAGTGCCTCGCCCAGCCTGAGAAGTGGCTGCGATAGTAGAAACTGCGATCGCCTGAGCAAGACTAGTGCACACAGTCAAGATCTGAGCCAGGGTCTCCTGAAGACCCAGAATAAAAATAGGCACAGCTGGTGCCTGAGCTGGTGTTGCTAGAGCGTCCACAACTGGGACCTGATCCTGAACTAGGGCTGCTGGTGGATATGCAGGTGCTACCCTAGCTGCTGTGTGGGCTACACCCCTGCCCCTACCACAGCCTCGACCCTATCCTCGGCCTCTAGTGGCCCCAGCTGGTGGTACTGGTGGTTGTCCATCCTGACCGGTAGCGCGTGTCCTCACCATCTGTGAGAGAATTGAATAACAGAAGTTTAGTACCAGAATCAACAGATTCGCACGGTAGGAATTCAAGAATATGAAGTTTTCCTAAATGTTCTGCAGCCTCCCGAGGATGAATACAGACATCTTCGTACCGATCCACGAGACTCTACTAAACCCGCTCATGACTCGTGAGACCTATGTAACCTAGGCTCTGGTACCAACTTGTCACGACCCTAAAACGGACCCGGTCCTGATGGCGCCTATCGTGAAACTAGGCCAGCCGACACAAACCCCAAAACCAACCCAACAATTATAATAAGTCATTTAAAAGTCATTAGTAAGCTAAAATCGGAAAATGTAAGGTAGAATAGAGCAGTATGGATACAAAACACAGCACGACAATGGGGTGTCACCAGTCATGAGCAACTACAACTCGTCTAGAAATATGAAAAAACAACATAGTCTGAAACAAAGCTAATACAAAGCGAAATAGAGATAGGAAGGAGAAGCACTGGGCTGCGAACGCCAAGCAGCTACCTAGCCAACTCCAAAAGCCTGCTGGAAAACAAATCAGCCCTCGCTAGCATGACCCGAGACTCCTGGATCTGCACATAGGGTGCAGGGAGTAATGTGAGTACGCCAACTCAGTAAGTAATAAAAGTAAAAGCAGCCGAGCAGTAAGAAAACACGCAAGCCACGTCATAATGCTATAACAAAGTAGTATAAATCCAAAACAATGCAGTAAAAACAACGAACTCGTAAAAATGACTCAGTTCCAAAAAATCTCTTTTCAAAACTTCTTTCAATAATTTCAAACGAGTGACGAAAAACAGTGAGTAAAAGAATAGAAACGTAAACAGCCCCTCGGGCAACAACATAAATCAACAACCGCCCCTCGGGCCAAATATCAACAGAACCAACCCCTCGGGCTACCTCACAATCACTCGTAATCTGCCCCTTGGGCAATAACATGAACAACAATAGCCCCTCGGGCAATATCACATCTCACACTAGGTACCCGCGCTCACTGGGGGTGTACACACTCCGAAGGGGCTCCTACAGCCCAAGCGCTAACATAAGCTATCTCGTGGCATAACAAATCAAGCCCTCGGCCTCTCATGTTTAACACGCTGCGGCGCGCAGCCCGATCCCATAACATCCTCACAACACAAGCCCTCGACCTCACTCAGTCAGAACTCACTCAAGCCCCTCGGGCTGACAGTAAAACATGTACTCAGCTCAAAATATCATTTATGAAATCAAAAGGAGTGAATAAAACCGAATTATGAAAAACAGTAAGATCATAGCATGACTGAGTGTAAATATCAAACCGAAAACAGTGAGGAAAATAGTAGTAAAAGCCCCTAAGGGTCCAAACAATCGGCATAAGGCCCAAACACGGCATTTAGCCCCAAACATAGTAATATTTTTCCAAAACACAATAATATTAAACAGTGTTCAACCGAATACACGACTTAACAGTCGTACGGGACGGACCAAGTCACAATCCCCAACGGTGCACGACCCCACGCTCGTCATCCAGCGTGTGCGTCACCTCAATATAGCACAACTATGTGAAATCCGGGGTTTCATACCCTCAGGACAACATTTACGATCATTACTTGCCTCAATCCGGTCCAAATTCTAGCCCACAATGCCTTTGACTCTCGTATCGGCCTCCAAATGCTCCAAATCTATCCAAAACCAGAATATACTCATCAATATACGCTAAAGGAACAAAGCCCACTCGAAAATAACCAATTTACACCAAAAATCCCGAAATTGACCAAACCCGACCCCCGGGCCCACGTCTCGAAATCCATTAAAAGTCATATCAATAGAATTCTTACACTCTCACGAGTTCGTACATATCAAATATACCAAAATCCGACCACAAATGGCCCCTCAAATCCCTAATCAAAGGCCTCCAATTTCAAGCCCTAGTTCTTCAATTTCAACCACTAATTTCCATAAATTACAAGCCTAATCCGTGAAATAACACCATAGAAACGAGTTTTAGGTTCAACAATCTTACCTCAACGGAGTTCCCATGAATTCCCTCTTCAAAATCTCCCAAAAAGCTCCAAAATTGATTTAAAAATGGTGAAGAAGAGATGAAAATCGCGAAGTCTATTATTTATATGTTCTGCCCCAGAAATACCGCATCTGCGGTCAAGATCATCACACCTGCGGTCCCAGGTGCGCACCTGCGGAAATAACTTATCCGCCCCATCTCGCACCTGCGCTCAAACATCCGCACCTATGCTAGCGCAGGTGCGCCCAAAGCTCCGCATCTGCGGCCCTTAAACACATCTGCGGAGTCGCACCTGCGGTCCCCAATCCGCAGGTGCGGAAACAACAAAAGCAGAAAATTCTGCAGCTTCTCCAAAACTCCAAACTCCCCATCAACCATCCAAATCCATCCCGAGGCCCTCAGGACCTCAACCAAACATGCCAACAAGTCACATAACACTATTCAAACTTGTACCAACCCCCGGAACACTCAAAACAACGCCGGAACACCAAATCACCCTCGGATTCAAGCCTAAGGATTCCAAAAACTTCCGAATTCTGCTTTTGATAAACAAGTCTATCAAACCTCGTCCGAATGACCTGAAATTTTGCACACACGTCCCAAATGACAAAATGGACCTACTCCAATTTCCGGAATTCCATTCCGACCCCTATATAAAAATCTCCGCTACCAACCGAAAAATGCCAAAATTCCAATTTCGCCAATTCAAGCCTAATCTACCCCGGACCTCCAAAACACATTCCGATCATGCTCCTAAGTTCCAAATCACCTCACGAAGCTATCCGAATCATAAAAACCAAATTCCAATCGTTTGCTCACAAGTCAACTTCCGGTTGACTTTTCCAACTAAAAGACCAACTTAAGAGACTAAGTGTCTCAAACCTTTCCAAAAACCATTCCGAATTCGAACCGACTAACCCGATACCATATAACACAGATGAACAAAGCATAAAGAAGCAGAAATGGGGGAAACGGAGCAGTAACTCATGAAACGACCGGCCGGGTCGTTACAAAATATCAGGCTGGTCTTCTTCCCCGATAAGATAGAACCAAACGGCCCCCCTCCCATTTTTTAACAAAAAATCTCCATTGAAGCCCACCCGTCCCCCCAAAATTTTGTCCTTGCCATATTTTAGCAAGTTAACACCGGATCCAAGGCGTTGTCGTGTAGTAGATCTTGTCTATTGCTCGTTCGGCTCCAAAATCATCAATTTTTCACAATTCAAAAAATTTTATATCGAGGTATTCCGACTACTTTTTGGTAAAACTCATGTATATAAAATGCTTATTAGTTATTTTTACTGTGTTGTATTTTTTTATGATCGTTTTTTGATATAATTAATTTTTTATTTTTATCCGGATTAGTTTATTTATATGCTAAGAAATTAGTAAAAATATATATTGTTATTTTATGAATAATTATTGTTATATGTGATATTATTGTTGTACGTATATTAATATGTGACATTATTGTTGTTTAGTGCTCTTTAGTGTTATGTTGTGCCTTTAATTATTATGTAGTTCCATTTAGCATAGTGAAATTGATAATAAAGTTTAGCTTATGGTAGTTGACTTTGTTTATGACCATTTAGAGTAGTGTTACTTTAGTGCTCTTTAAGATTCCGTAATATAGAATAAAACTATTTAAGTTTGTAGTGTTTTTTATATGAATAATTATTGATTATATCTTGATTACTTATGAAATTTTAATATTTAATTGTAACGACCAGGCCGGTCGTTTCGTGAGTTACAACCCCATTTTCCCATTTTTGCTTTTTTTTTTGTGTTCTTCAGCTATATTATGATATGTTGGGTCAGTTGGTTCGCGTCTGGAGTGGTCTCGGAGAGGATTTGAGACACTTAGTCTCTTTTGTGAAGGCTTAAGTTGGAAAAGTTGACCGGATATTGACTTATGTGTAAACGATATTGGATTTGAATTTTGATGGTTCCGTTAACTCCGTTAGGTGATTTTGGACTTGGGAGAGCGTTCGGAATGTGATTTGGAGGGCCGTGATAGAATTAGGCTTGAATTGGCGAAAGTTAAAGTTTTGGCGATTTTGGTCGGTAGTGGAAATTTTGGTATCGGGGTCGGAATGGAATTCTGGAAGTTGGGGTAGGTTTGTGGTGTCATCCTGTGACGTGTGTGCAAAATTTGAGGTCATTCGGACGTGATTTGATAGGTTTCGGCATCGTTTGCGGAATTTGGAAGTTTAGGAGTTCTTAGGCTTGGATCCGAGTGTAATTTGGTGTTTTGATGTTGTTTTGAGTGATTCTAAGGTTCGACTAAGTTCGTAGGTTGATATATGACTTGTTGGTATATTTGGTTGATGTCCCGAGTGGCTCGGGATGATTTCGGATGGCTAACAGAGAGTTTGGAATTTGGAAAATGCAGCTGAAGCTGCTGTTGCTAGTGTTTCCGCACCTGCGGAGTGGGAACCGCAGGTGCGAGGTCGCAGGCGCATTTGGTTAGTCACAGATGCGAAAATGGAAGTCCAGGACTGGGTCCGCATAAGCGGAAGATTGGTCGCATCCGCAAGCCCGCAGGTGCAAGACCTGGGGCGCAGATGCGGAAGAAGAGAGGATGGCCAGTTCCGCAGAAGCGGAAGGATGTGCGCAGGTGCGCGCCCACAGATGCGGAACCTGGGGCGCAGGCGCAGGCGCTTCTTTGAGGATTTAAGTGGTTTTCGCAGGTGCGAGGAAATGACCGCAGGTGTAGTTCCGCAGGAGCAGATATATGGCCGCAGGTGCGGAAGACCTGGGCAAAAAGTATAAATAGCACATTTCGCGAATTTTGGTTCATTTCCACCATTTTCAAGTCGGTTTTTGGAGCTCTTAGAGCGATTTGGAAGGGAGATTCAAGGGGTTTCCAGTGAGGTAAGTTGCTTGAGATCTAGTACTCATATCTATGGTGTTTTCCCATTGTTTTATCAATTAATTAGTGAAAATTAAGGGTGAAAATGAGGGGTTAGGGCTTGGTATTTTGGAGAGTTTGATTTGAGGATTTGAGGGACCAAAAATTGACTGGCATCGCCCTTCACTCAAAAATTCCTCAAAGAAAGCAAGCAGCAAGTCAGTCTGCGCATAGCATACTATCTCAGTTATTCTCCTTTCCTTTTACGACCGGTCGTTTTCTAGTTTTGTGACTTTTGTCGGATCCCGAGACGTGGGCTCGGGGGGGCGGGTTTGAGTGGATTTCGGGATTTGTGTCCAATTAAGTAATTTTTCTTGTGGAATTGGTTGCTTGGCCTATATTGATTACATTGTATTGCTTGTGTCTAGATTCGGGACGTTTGGAGACTGATTTTGAGAGGCAAAGGCATCGCGGAGTAGGATTTTTGCTTCGTTTGAGGTAAGTAACGCTTCCAAACTTGGTTCTGAGGGTTCGAAACCCCAAACTATGTGTTATGTGATTAGAATTAAGGTGGCGCACATGCCAAGTGACGGGCGTGCGGGCGTGCACCGTGAGAATTGTGGCTTGAATAATTCCATGGCACCATTTGGTGACTCTATCCTGTTAATATCCACGTTTCCATCATGTGATGAAGTTGTTGAGTTGTAAACCATGCTAGATATCATGTTTTGGCTTTGTGCCGGTATTGTTGGAACCCTTAGCGGTCGTTTATTGCTGTTCCCTCATTAGTTCATTTAATATTCCATACTCAGTCATGATCATACATCTTTATATCATATCTCAGTCTTAGCTATTTATTGATTCATGATATCATTGTTCCGGGTTGTTTTCATGACATTGTGAGCCCGTGGTGAAACTGGAGAGGTTGATGACTGAGTGAGGCCGAGAGCCTGTTATGAGTGACAGTTATGGGATCGAGCTACACGCCGTAGCGGTTATATTGATGATTATGACCGCACTTGGGCTGTAGGAGACCTTTTGAAGTCTGTAACACACCCCCAGTGAGCGCAGTTGATATTATTGAGGGATGGATCTTCCGTGGACATGGATTTTGTCCGAAGCATTTATACCTGGAGATGGATCTTCTCCACATGGACTGGAATGGCCTTCCTCGTACTGAGTGACTATTGTCAGTGATGTGTATATATTCCGGTGGATCTTCCTTGGGCCATGTGAGCCATATACAGTATCGAGTGGTTGTGAGGTTATTATCATTATCTGGAGATGGATCTTCTCCATAGGGCTGGATTGGCCTTCCTCAGTACTGAGTGACTGCTATCAGAGATGTATATATTCCGGGATGGATCTTCCCTGGGCCGTGTGAGCCATATACAGTACTGAGTGGATGAGCATTTGAGAGTGGGAGCACATTGTGCATTTCATACAGTTGATATATTGGCATGTAGAAGAAGTTGAGTTATATATCTTAAATTGTTCAGATCTGTATTTACCTTATCACTTTGAGCTGTTTATTTAACTGAAAGCATGCCTACGTTTCTGTACATTGATTCTATTATATTTGTTGAGGTAGAGTTCGTCACTACCATTCACTCCATAGTTTGGACTCGTTACGTACTGAGTTGGTGTACTCACGTTACCCCCTGCACCTTGTGTACTGATTCAGGCACTTTTGGACCTAGTGGCGGTTGTTGATCGAGGCTTCAGGCTTAGGAGATTATTGAGGTATTTGCACGGCGTTCGCAGGCCTTGACTCTCCATCTCTATCTCTAGATGTATTTCAGTTTGTTTCCTTGAACGTTGTAATAGACTATGTTTTCCTTGAGACGCTCATGCACTCAGTGACACCCTAGTTTTGGGCTAGTTGTATCGTATTATGGAATTGTCTTATGTTTTGAACAGTTTCCCCTTAAATGTTAAAAGCTTCCGTAAGTGTTTTCTTTTTAACCTTAGTGTTGTTGTGTTGGATTTTATTGAGTTAAGGCTGGCCTAGTTCCACGATAGGATCCATCACGACGGGTCGGGTTTTGGGTCGTGACATTAATTCTGTTATAACTCAAAAAAAACTTAAAAAAGATGATAGTTCAAGCAAAACCCTGTAAAATTTTAATAAAAAAAATGTAGGAAACTAACGTATGAAATATTAATGTAGGAAATATATCAACCTAAGTATATGTTATATGAATAATTAATAAAATATCTTTTTAGTTATTAAAATTAATTATTTAATTCTCTGTTAACCCCAGAACTATCTGGAAAAAAGATGACAGTTCAAATAAAACCCTGTAGAATTTTAGTCAAAAAATGTAAGAAAATAACATATAAAACAACAATATAAAATATTTGTCAAACTAAGTATTTTAATATGAATTCTTATTAATTATATCATGTATAGTTATGAAAATTAATTATTTAATTCTATTATACCAAAAAATAGCTGAAAAAGATAATAGTTCAAACAAACCCTCCCGAATTTTAGTCAAAAAAGTAAGAAACTAATATAAAATAATAATATTGAAAATTTATCAACCTAAGTAATAATATAGAAAAATTATCGACTAAATATTGATATAAAAGATATTGCAATATATTTAAAGATGTTAAACAATTAAACAGAAAATACTTTAATTAATATTGTTCAATTTAAGACATCGTCATGAAGCTTCCCATGTGCATCCCGGACCTGCATCTCGAGAGCTATTGTTGCTCCAGGGCAACCATAGGTCTTCACACATCTGGGATGGGAAGTGTCTGTCCCAGACCTTCCACGTATAGACG
The DNA here is from genome assembly GCF_001879085.1 of Nicotiana attenuata. NCBI lineage: Eukaryota > Viridiplantae > Streptophyta > Magnoliopsida > Solanales > Solanaceae > Nicotiana > Nicotiana attenuata. The sequence goes on from NW_017670642.1 coordinate 167,341, forward strand.
ATCTGTGGGAGTTCATTAGGGACCACCCATTGCATCCCCGTATAGTTAGACGCCTTCAGCAGACGGGTTTTCACATGATCATAGAGATCGGCCGGTTGCAGTTTGACTGGGCGTTGATCACGGCTATAATAGAGCGGTGGTGACTGGAGATGCACACGTTTCATCTACCCATCGGCGAGGCTACCATCATGCTAGAGGACGTGAAGGTTCTTTTCGGGCTGCCCGTTGATGGTATACCTGTAGCTTACGCGCATGCTCTTAGGGAATATTCGGGGGAGGACTACCTTCATATGTAGAAACGGCTCATTGTTTTCAGCCTGCGGAGCCGACTGCGTTGGGTGGGGCCAGTCGATTGCAGCTGACGCCTGTTAGGCAGCATCTGGTGGCGATGGACGCGGATATTACTGATGATTCACCACCAGAGGATATCGACCGGCATACGAGGCTATTGCTGTTGATGATGTTTAGTGGTTTACTGTTCCCGAACACTTTGGGAAACCTAGTCAGCTTGCGATTTCTACATCATCTGGAGCGCCTATATTATTTATCTGGTTACAACTGGGGTGCAGCTGTTCTAGCTTACTTGTATAGGTAGATGTGTCGGGCGTGCATGGGCACCCAGAGAGACGTTGCCGGTTTTATAGTGCTGCTGTAGGTGAAAACATAGTCAATTCTTTTCATGACTATAACATACATAGTAAAAAATGCCTTAAATTTTACGTCCACAATCTATATTAGGTTTGGGCCTAGGAGCGGTTCCTGCAATTCCAGCCACCTCTACAACCGATAGCTCCAGATGCACCACCTCCATTATTTCTCCCGCTATCTTGGAGGTGGGTTGATAGGCGAGGTCACGCCCGCGAGGTCAAGGCTCCACATCATCTCCCTTATTACGGGGATTTGTTGGATTTACTTGAAGGCTCTTAGGTACATATATACTTAAATTTACTTGGCCTGGCTTGATATGTGTTACGTTTACTCACGATTCTTGTTTATAATAAATGATTTTGTTGTGCATACACATTGTACACAAACACGGGCAGATTCGAGCACAAGGCACGCAAGTGAAGGAGATAAGCTTAAGTGGTTATATTTGATATCTCCTGAACGAAAAAGTTGCATAATGTTAAGGAGAAGGACTCCTTACTCGAAGAGAACTCTATTCTAGATAAGGGAAGAGTTAGAAGTTGAAGATAACTAGAACTCTTCCACCAAGGAAGAGTATAGCATCGGAACTCTAGTTATTTCCTATTTTACTAACTCTATATTTTCTGGATGTTCACATTTTACAAGGAGGCACAAACGCTGAAGTTAAACGTGAGTTGATAGCAAAATAGCAAGGCATTTTTACAAGCAATTCGTGTATGATTCAAGTGTGCAAACCTGAAGCTACATAAACTAGATAGAAGAACCGGTTCCAAGTGTCTGTCTTTTATTCTAGTTTCATTGTTGTAGGCGTTTCAAGTTGTACCTTTCAGCTTTATCTAGAAGCAATTGTACTAGGTACTCTAAGTTTTGTATTCAAGTTAGAGTTAACTTGAAGTTGTCGCAACAGCTAGAGGCTGGTTGCCACAAAGGGATTAAAGGTAGTCCTTAGGTTTACAAAGAGTTTTATAAATGCTATTTTGGCTCAGCAATTTAGTGAAATGTTGGGAAAAATCCTACTAAGTAGTAGGTCATGGTTTTTTTCACCTTTTGAGTCGGGTATTTTCCACGTAAAAATACTTGTATTCTTTACTTTCCACATTTATTATTCCGCAACAGTAGTATAAGAATATATAGAAGAACCATGTCCTTCTATACTTTGTGCACGCGAAAATTGGGCACCACATAAATCACCTCCCCTCTTGTGTGGCATTGAAGTATAAAATATCAATTGGTATCAGAGCAAGTTATCCTTGAAGAGGCTAACACCTTAGGAGAAGATCAACATGAGTGCACCATATGGAAACTGGGAAGGGCAATCCACTGCTAGGCCACCACTCTTAATGGCCAGTATACTCTTGGTGGAAAAACAGGATGAGAGATCACATTCAAGGAGAGGACTATGAGCTATGGGACATTTTCACCGATGGTCCACTGGCTACTTTGAAGAAAAATGCTGATGAAGTAGATGTGCCAAACACAAGAACAGATTGCGCCGCTGAAGACTTGAAGAAGTGAGAGAAGAATGCTAAAGCCAAGAAATGGCTTGTTTGTGGACTTGGTCCAGATGAGTACAGTGAATCCAAGGGTGTGCCACCGCTAAGCAAATTTGGGATACACTACAAGTGGCTCACGAAGGATCTGCTCAAGTGAAGAGATCCAGAGGAACTCTATTGTACTCTCAGTATGAAAACATTGCTATGAAGGATGGAGAAACCATTCAAGAGATGAACACAAGGTTCACTACACTAAAAAATGAGCTAAAATCTCTTGGAAGGATTATTCCTGAAGAAGAAAGAGTCGAGAAAATACTGACCAGGGTTTTGCCTATCACTTGGGAGAGCAAGATCACTACTATCCAGGAATCAAAGAATATTTCCAATCTCCCACTGGATGAATTAATTGGATATCTCACTGCCTATGAACTTAGGAGACAAACCATGAAGATGGATGTACCTAAGAAGGAAAGGATCTTGACACTTAGAATCACCGAAGGTTCTGATCTGGAGGATGATGAAATGGCTATGATCACGAAGGAATTCAAAAGTACCTAAGGAGAGGAAAGGGTTCTTCAAGAAGTGGAAGCTACATCAAGTCAAAAGCTCTTGAGAAACAAACCAATGATGGCTACTACAAGTGTGAAAAGACTGATTACCACATCAAGAACTATCCTTTGTGGTAAATTGAATGGAAGAAGGAAAGAGCTGAATGAAGGAACAGGTTCAACCCAAAAAAAGCAAGAACAAAGGATCAACCAAGGCTATGGTCATTGCTTGGGGAGAAAGCTCATATGAAAGCTCAGATGATGATGATAATGATGAACGAGCACGTATGACCATTGGAGAATCTGATGAAGAAACTGAGGCAAATGTCCTTCATCTTAAAGACAAAATTAATTTTTTGTCTAAAGAAAGGTTATTTGAGCAACTGCTAGAGCTAATTGATGAATCTGAGGATGTAAATAATGAAAAAAATAGTTGTCAAAAGAATGTGTGGTTTTAAAAGCTAAGTGCAAAAACCTAGAACTTAGGGATAGTGAAACTAAAAATGAAAATGTTGTTTTGAAGAACCAGGTTCATGAACTTGACACAACTGTCCTAGAACTTAGATATTAAAATCTAAAACTGAAATTAGGAACAGGTAAAAAGACAGCTGATCGTGCTCAACCCACTTTAGAAGAAAATGTAGGAAAAAAGAAATATGAGTTGTACAAAAGGATGAGCAGGTAAGAATCCTAAATAAGGATTTAAGCAAGGTCAAGCATGAGCTAGACAGAACTTGTAAATAGAACAGGTCCTCTGATGCACTTTCATGGCTACAAGAACACCATAGTAGCAACAGAAGAGGACTTGGCTTTGGGAACCTTGCACCTAAGTGGGATCCTAAAAGCAAGTACCTCACACTTCCTGAGAACAAGATTTGCATGCACTGCGGTAAAACTGGTCACTATAGAAGTAATTGCACTGAAAAAGAAAAGGTAAGTCAAAAGAAAAAAAGAATTTGCTCAAGGGAAGAATAGGCTGCCAAGTTGGGCTATAAAGAATTTGAGCATCCTTTTGCCTATAGAAAGGGACCCAAACTAGTTTGGGTTCCTAAGACTAACCCCTGATTTCTATTTGCAGGTCCGAGTGAAGGGGAACACCAAATATGGTACATGGATAGTGGCTGCTCAAAGCATATGATAGGAAACAAGAACCGGTTCCTTTCATTTGAGGACCTTAAAGGAGGTAATGTCTCATTTGGAAATGGGAAGAAAGACGAGATTATTGGGGTTGGAAAGGTAGGTAAGACTTATTGATCTCACTCTATTGAGAACGTCTACTTGATAGATGGACTGAAGTACAGTCTAATAAGTGTATCACAATTGTGTGATAGAGGTAACATGGTAGCATTCACCTCTACAAAATGCTTTGTGATTAGTCTTACCACCGACAAGATAGTTTTGCAGAAAAAAAAGTGAACAACATATATGTTGTGGATCTGTCCATACTTTCGAATAATGAACTCACTTGCTTAAGTGTGTTGGATAATGATCTCCTCCTTTGGCACAAAAGACTTGGACATGCCAGTCTAAGCCAAGTCAATAAACTAGTCTCCAAGGACTTGGTGATAGGATTGTCTACAATCAATTTCAAGGAAGATAAAGTTTGTGAGGCCTGTGCAAGGGGGAAGCAGGTAAGATCCTCTTTCAAAAGAAGAAAATGGTAAGCCCTATCAGGACGATGGAACCGGTCCATTGGATCTTTGTGAGCCAATGAGAACATTGAGTAGAGATGGTAAGAGATATGTTATGGTGCTTGTTGATGACTACTCTAGGTTTACTTGGACACTGTTTTTAACATCTAAAGATGGAGCATTTGACATGTTCACTTCTTTTGTTAGAAAAACTCAGAAACAACTAGGCAATCAACTTGAATCAATTAGGTCTGATTATGGTACTGAATTTGAAAATGCTAAATTTGCTGAATTCTGTGATGAACATGGCATAAATCATAATTTTTCTGCTCCTAGGACTCCACGACAAAATGGAGTAGTTGAAAGAAAGAATAGAACATTGCAAGAAATGCCTAGGACTATGATTCTTTCTAGTAAACTGCCCCATAGCTTCTGGGCAGAAGCTGTAAACATTGCTTGCTACATCATAAATAGGTGCACGACTAGATCCCTTGTTAAGAAGACTCCCTACGAGTTACTTAAAGGGAGAACTCTAAATATATCCCATCTTAGGGAATTTGGATGCAAGTGCTTTGTGCACAATAATGCTATGTTTGTAGAAGAAAATGTACATGTGGTTTTTGACAAAACTAACATTCTTTCTGAGAGGCAGGAACATGATGATGAAGCAATTGGGCTGGTAAGAAACTTAAATGGAACCACAGTCCAGACTGAAGCTGCACCAGAGGGAGGAACAGGTGATGGAACAGGTCCTTCCACCCAGGGTAGCCTGACAGGGGGAATCACACAAAGAGGAACTGATTCTCAAACCTCGAGGGAGCCTATCCATGAACCCGTTCCTCAACAACAAAACATTGAAGGAATATCTAGGGGAAACTAGCTGGTTGTGAAATCTTACAAGTATCAAAGTTCTCATCCCATTGAGAACATAATCGCTGATCAAACCTCTGGAATCAAAACTAGATCTTCTTTGAAGAATCTTTGTGCTTTTGATGCTTTCTTATCTCTTATTGAACCTTAAAATGTTGCTGAAGCTTTGCAGGATGCAGACTGGGTGAAAACAATGCAAGATGAACTCAACTAATTTAAGAGAAGCCAAGTTTGGCATCTGGTTCCAAGACCCAAGGACATATCAGTAATTGGCACAAAATGGGTTTTCAAAAATAAACTTGACGAAGATGGAACAATTACAAGGAACAAGGTAAGATTGGTGGTTCAAGGATATAGTCAAGAGGATGGCATAGATTATTATGAGACTTTTGCTCCAATTGCAAGATTGGAAGCAACCAGACTTCTTATAGCCTTTGCTGCTTACATGGAATTCTCTCTCCATCAGATGGATGTCAAGAGTGCCTTCCTCAATGGCTATCTAAAGGAAGAAATATTTGTGAAGCAACCTTCGGGATTTGAAAGCAAGGAATGTCCTGATCATGTGTACAAGCTTGACAAGGCATTTTATGGGCTCAAGTAGGCTCCACGAGCATGGTATGAAAGATTGTCAAAATTATTGCTTGAGCATGGCTACAAGAGAGGTAAAATTGACAATACCTTATTCTTGAAAGAAAAAGGTAAAGATCTCTTGGTAGTTCAAATATATGTTGATGATATAATCTTTGGAGCAACTATTGATAAGTTAAGTAAAGAATTTACTAAACTAATGGGGAGTAAATTTGAAGTGAGCATGATGGGTGAGCTTAATTGCTGTTTAGGCTTAAAAATAAAAAAAAATTCAAATGGAACTATGATCCATCAGCAAAAGCATGTGAAAAAATTGCTTAAAAGGTTTAAAATGGAAGACTCCAAAGAAATTGACACACCTATAGTAACAACCACAAAATTGGATACAGACGAACCTGGTTCATCTGTTGATCAGAAGTTGTATAGGGGAATGATCGGGTCTTTTCTATATCTCACTGCTAGTAGACCTGACATTTTTTTTCCAGTGTAGGCCTTTGTGCTAGATTTCAGTTAAATCCAAAGGAATCTCACTTGACTGCTGTCAAGAGGATCTTGAGATACTTAAAAGGCACCGCTGACCTCTATCTATGGTATCTAAAAGGTAGTAATTTCAACTTAGTGGGATATGTTTATGCTGATTATGTAGGTTTTCTTGTGGATAGAAAGAGCACCTCAGGTATGACACACTTTCTTGGCTCATGTCTTGTGTCTTGGGCCACCAAAAAGCAAAATTCTGTGGCCTTGTCTACTGCTGAAGTTGAGTATGTTGTTGTTGCCTCATGTCTTGCTCAATTGTTGTGGATCAAACAACAATTAATGGACTTTGGAATTGATGTAGGTTGTATCCCTATCTTTTGTGATAACACTAGTACAATTAGTATGACCAAGAACCCGATTCATCACAGAAGAACTAAGCACATAGATGTTAGGCATCACTTTATGAGGGACAACTATGAAAAGAGTTTGATCACTATGGAATTTTGTGCTACTGACAAGCAAATAGCTGACATCTTCACAAAAGCTTTAAGTAGAGATCACTGTGAAAGGAATATGTTAGAATTAGGGATGATTAAGATCACAAAAAAGGAACCAGTTCTAACTTAAAAAATTGGTTAGAAAATCTATGAATTTTGTACATAATTAGATTAGATTTTGCTCAATCTCATACTTTCATCAGTTTACTCTAGTGCCATGTGCTAAAATTGCTCATTAATCTTAAATGATATTATCTTTATTTTCTTGGAAAATTCAGACTTACACAAGAGATTTCTTAGTGAAGAACCCGGTTCATCAAGATTATATGATAAGTACTCTCCACTCTGCATATTTTAAAACAATTATTTGGATTATGATCAAAAGGAGAGTCCCATTTAATCCTAACCTCATTGAGCTTATCTGTTACAAAATGAACCACTTTCATCAAAAGAGAGTCCCAAAATGCAATAAGTGCCTAGATTCTAGGGAGGGTCCTCAATGTCTTTTTAAACTGACTCCCAGTTTGATTAGACTTCTAAGCTTCTGAAAAAGCTGTCGTTACCCAATTCAATTCTCCCTCTTTAAATTTATTTGGCCTTAGTCGTTTCTTCACTTCTAATTTACAACCGCCAAATACTTCTCTCAATCTTCTCTCATCATCTAAACTCACACACATTCCTTCTACCATCATCAATGGCTAACCTCTCATCATCTAAAGAATCCACACCCACACACCACCACCACGCCCAGAAAAGGACGAGTAAAGGTTACTGCTCCTAAGACAGTGGTAGGGAGTGAATTATCCAAGAAGTTAGATGAACAACTGAAAGTAAGCCAGGCATAAGAACCCAAAAAATCTGACAACTCATTTAAGTCTGCTACTGTGGGGGGAGAAATTGTTTCTTCTGAAACAGAGCAGGTAACATCTAGTCCTAAAATTGCTTCTAAAATAATCTCTAAGGTTGCTGTAAATCTAGAAAATATGTTTTCTCTGGTAGGATTTGTGGTTAGGGTTGAGACCAATGAGTCTGGGAAAATTGGTGGTAAAAATAAAAAGAGAAAAAAAATGAGAGTGAGGGTGTTCAAGGTGATGTGAGGGGAATGGGAAAGGAAGGAGTGGCGGAATCTTCACTCACTCCTATTGTTTTGACCGAAGAAACAAGAGCTATGGTAGTGTGGAGTGAGGAATCTGCCGGAGAGGAAGAAAGTTTGAGAGAAAAAAAGGGTAAGTCGACTATACGTCTTCACTTCCTCAAAAGTGCTAAAAAGAGCCCCTGGGCGCAGACCCTTCCCCAAGGGACTAAACGCATTCAGTTATCTTCAAAGAGCATATTCGATAACAACCTATTCTAAAAGCAACCCATTTGAATTGGAAAACCGCTTCTTTTAGGGATGACTATTCTGCATCGGTAATTGCAAATAGAAAGCGGGGATTGGTTTGAATAGCCCTATTGACCAGAAGAGTTAGTATTACCGCTGTTGCATGTATGAAGTGAGTTCCATACCATGAAAAAGGTTTCAATGGGACCAGGAAGACAACCCACCACTGGAACCTGCTTTGCTCTGGCTCCGTTCATTCCCAACTGTCTTCTTCCCACGATAGTGAAAGATGTTTAACTTCACCATAGCAGGAACCTCGCTAACCTTAGAGGCTAGATAGTCTAACCACAAGGGTCCCCTCCAGCTTTCCCACCCACCGTAAACTCTTGCTACCTTCAATATAATCAAGAATATTTAGACCTTATAGCTCTCAATCAAACCTTTGATCTCACGCCAAATTTTACTATTGGGATTTCCTATACAGGCCTAGGCCCTTTTAATATGCTGTAACCGCTGTTGATTAGACTCGAAGTGGTTCAGATCGGCGAAGTAGGCATCAATACTTCTACCAATATCGGCATCCTCTTCTATCTGAAGGGGAAGGTTCCCTTGCTTATATAAAGAGAGAGTTTCTTCTATAATGGTCTTTATCTTGATTTCCCAGAGGTCAAAATATTTTTCTATAGACCTCCACTCCTTAGACGAAATAAGATCTTTCCACTCCTTCCCGGGAACCTGCGGTAGCCCCTCTTGACCCGCGTTCCATATGATTTGAACGACCTCTAAAAAGGGTTCTACGGCCTGTAGTTTTCATTAAACATGATGGTTTGGTTCATTCTTTGACTGCTATGCTCCCCCAAACAAAAAGAGAGACTTTTTTAGATATATGTAGTTGCTTGGTTGTTGACCAAGGAAAAATGTGGGAATAATTGGACGTAACATTCTTTAACCGCTTATTTACGATAAAACTAGTTAGATGAAAACAATGCTCCTAAATGAAGCCTTTCTATTATATATATATGATATATGATACCACCTGCCACAAAGAACCGGAAGCAATTTGTGTAGCATAAGGTTTGCAACCAAGCATATTGGTCGGGCGGAATCAATCTAACGCATATTTGGTTTGTGATAGAAGAAGGCCAGAGGAGTCATGCCGAGCTTCAATGCCAAGGAAGTCATTGAGATAACCCAAGTCCATGGAAAAATATTTACTGAGACAGTGAATAAATTGAGTGAGAAGAGATCCATTGTCACCAATTAAGATGACGTCGTCAACATAAAGCAAAAGGACGATACAACCAGTAGAGGAATGGTGAAGAAAGATAGATGGAGGTATCCGCAACACTCCGACAAAATCCACTTTGGAGAAGATAGGTACTGAACCCTTGAAAGCATGCTAATTTTGCTTGACGAAGACCAACAATGGCCTTATGAAAGCGACAAAGATGAGTAGTCTTAGAAGGATCAACATCCTTTTACATATTTAAGAGTGAACCCTAAAGGCACTAAAGTCAACCAATCATGCCTTTCTGGTAGCAAGTTTCTCCAACATAACACAAAGTCATTGAGTTGTGGTGCCCTTGGAGTCACTTGATATCTCAATCCAATATTACCAATTCTCTCTAGGACAATTCTTTTTCTTCAATAAAACTTTCCTCCCAGCCGGGGGGCGGATCAATCAGAGTTTCCTTAGGTAGCCACCGACCTACATATTTCCTTAAACTTACGTGCTTGGTGGAGAAGAAGCGAACAAAAGTACACTCGTTTGCTGTCTTGTTCTCTGTCGCGAACTGGGGTTGCTCGCCAGCTAGGTCAGATTGGAGCAAGATTTTATCAGAACATATTCCTTATATTCAGGGACAAGGGGCGGAACGACCTCTCGATCTACTTACTGTAGCCCAGGAAGAAAAACATCGTCTAGGCGTTCCCTGTTGCTCCGATCTCCCCTACGCCTAGGACGTTATCTGGGCCAAGAGCCATAGTTAGTTTATGTTTCCATTTGGTTGTTTCTTCCTCGTTGTTGATACCGGAAAGACCCAGCAAGGTGATGTCTGCTGGTTGGTAGTGAGAGGACTTTTAGTACCTGAATTCCCAAAAGAGGGCGCTGGTTAAAAAACAATCAATTAATTTTCTTTCTTGCTCTCCCTTAGCAGCGGGAAAGGAGTCTATCTATCTGCCTAGCTTTGGTAGATTTCCCTCAATGCAATCCATAGAAATTCCATGAATCCCTTGGTGGATAAGTCCGACGGACTCAACAGCAGTGCGAAATTGAGTTTCTTGTCTGGTGGATCTGATCTATAGTTAGGGGCAATACATACCAAAAGGTTCGAAGAAGGAAGGCGCATAGGAGTATATAACCAACCTACCCTTCTATATAACCTATTCACATTAGTGAAATGGTTGGATGCATAAGGTAAGTGCACGTTTGTGAGACCTTAGTCGGGATGCACAGGCGAGTCAACCTATGAGCACGGAAGAGCACGCTACCGCTACCCCTCTCTAAGTAAAGGTACAATTCTTAGCCCTGTAGCTGACTCCATCTAAAATACAGTAGGGACAGCCATTTTCGGCTGCTTGTTTCGTATCTTAAAGAAAGAGTAGGCTTAAGTAATGTAATAGGGGTCAGGTCAATAATAGCTATGCTATTGCCCTATTGATTTAAGCCTCCGCCCGTTCCCGAATGCACATTTTTTCGGGTTCATCTTCAATTGATGTTTTCTTAACCTTTTGAAGACCTTGCATAAATTTTTGATGTGGTCGATTCTTTCTTTAGAAAAGACCACCAAATCGTCCACGCAAGGCTCGCATATGTTATGTAGGAGGTCATCGATAATTTGTGTCATCGCTCTTTGATATGTTGCACTTTCTTTTTCTTTTTTTGGGCATATCGTAGTAAGGAAAGGAAGTGACGGAACTCATTTGAATCGGATAGCTGAAACTACTATAACTCATATTTTTATGCTTTAAGAGAAGCCTTCTAGCTCGTTTTAAAGCGTTGAAGAGAGAGATAGGACATTCTAAAGATAGTTTTTGAGGAAGCATCTGATTTCTAAGTACGAGTCCGTTTTCAAGCTAACTAAATGCCTATATGCTGCTAGTTCTGTTCCACTATCTACTCTTACTGCCCTTACTGCTCTCGTTGCTGGTGTGACAGTCTGAGTACACGGTGCTCTCTTTCCTTTTATTTTTTGGGTTCATAACCGGTGCTATTGAATCTGCAGTTAAGGGAATATCACGAGTCTTGGAATAGGAGTTCTGGGATTTCATGGCTTTGAGGGAGGTGATGACGTCCAAATCCACTACTAATAAGTAACGGTCGCATGCAATATAATTTACCCAACTATGAGTCGGGGTCGAATCCCACAGAGAACAATATGTAGGCGATTAGGAATGTAAGAGAATTATCACTTATCGCGCAATGCCAAACACTAAGAATTTGGTTTGAAAATATTTATATCTAAATGCGGAAATGTAAACTAACCTAGAAAGCAAGTAAAATGATCAATGGCTACAAGTATGGTTGCATCGGGAATTACACTCAAGTAACGATCCAATGTATTTCATGATTTTACAAATATGAGCGAGTTTATGTTAATTAGCCACGGATAATAATTCTTAATTAGCTTCTTTCGAAGACTAACAAGACTTTCTAATTGAATTATCCCTAAAACAATTAAGAGATTAAGCACACCTAGAATGGCTACAAGTAGTTCAATCCTATCCCTAGGTAGAATCTATAAAACGAGGGTTAACACCTCAAGTTTCTTGTTAATTAATCTTTCCCAACCCCAAATTATCTTTTCCAAAATTAATTCGGAGTTAATGGGAGAGTCCTAGGGTTAGCTAATCCCTTTGGAAACATTAAAGAACAAGAATAATTAAAATAACAATAACTCACTTCATAAAAGAACAAAAATCATTCAATGCATAATCACAACAAGGTATTTAATTCACACTTTAAATATGAGTATTTCCATAAATAAGATTCAAGTGTTGGAAATAAATACTACACACTTAAATATTCAATACAAAGAAAGGAAATGAAGAAATAAACATAAATGGGCAAGAAATCCTTAACCACAAGCTTGAAATCTTCAAGACCGAAGTGTGTGCGCAAACCCTAGCTTCCAAAACTTGTTCTCTCTTGTGTGTGGAACTGAAAATAAGCAAAAGATATGCCAAAAGATCTGCTTGGACGAGTATAAAAATGGTTTGGGGTTGAGAACTTGTGAAATGTCAAATTTGCCCAGGTCTGATGCCCGACTTCCGCACCTGCGGAAGAATTACCGCAGGTGCGTCTCCGCAGATGCGGAGTACTCATCGTAGAAGCGAAATTCCAAATAAATGCAGCCACCGCAGATGCGGTTCACCAGGCGCAGATGCGCCATCACAGAAGCAAAAATCCAACCGCAGATGCGGTTCCTGAGGAATTGTCCAGCTCCGCAGATGCGCGCTTCCTTCCGTAGATGCGAGGTCGCTTCTGCGACCACTCTTTCGCAGATGCGGAATTCACTGGAGACTTTTGCATGGTTTTCACCCTCTTTTGCTCAATTCCACTTCAATTCAATTCAAATTACTTTGTAGCATCATTTACCTAAAAATCTAACAATACACACCATAAACGACCTCATATTATAGTTAAAGGACATAAAAGCTAAGGAAAAGAGACTAGATTGAGTGGTAAAATCACCACTCATCAACACCCCCAACTTAAAGCTTTTGCTTGTCCTCAAGCAAATCAAAACCAACACTTCAATGAGGATTTACCATTTAAAACACAATGGTATTGCTATTATTTACATATCACATTCTCCAATTTAAGCACCATACTTATGGATTTGGTTGGTACTAATAACTAGGCTCAAGTATGTGTAACTTTCCCGAATGACTCCCTCATTTAAAAACAACTTCAAGAATGTGCAAGGGAATTTCAAAAACAATTAAGTGACAAGAATAAGCCTCAAGAAGTGACTCAAAAGCACTAGTCCACTACATATGCTCAATTTACTCCATTTCACCAATCCTTCCTAATTCATGTGCCCTCACAAGAAAGAAAGTCCCAAAATCACTATATTTACAATACAACATAAGAGACAAATTCTACAAAAATACTCACTCTCACAAAGAATTTCAAGTGTTACAACATCTCATACCATAAGCTTGCCCTTATTTTAATTCATCGCCTATACAAGAATGTTCTGTTGGAGGTCCCACAAGGACTTTTTAAGCTTGTAATGTAGGTTTAGGGAAGGGTCGGATAAGCATTTGGATACAAGTGACTTCACCCTCCTTGAACACTACTCACATTTTTCATTCTTTTGCACTATGTTTCTTTTCAAACCACATAGCCTCATTGGCACCTAGTTCCCAATGTAGAACCACCTTAAATACCTCTCTAATTTTCTTCAAGGCTCCATAATTTATATACATACAAATATTTCTCTCTCTTTTTTTTAAATATACATGTTTTTCTTTTTTGGAGCTTGAATAATTTAATACAAACACTTTGAGGTATATGATCCTACACTCAATGTACAACCTTACCAATTTCCACTTTGACACCACACCCCCAACTTAGGCTTTTAGCCTCATTCTCAATGTTCAAGGAGGGACGGGTCAAAAGAGGGGATTATTTTACAAAAGGGGAAAGGTTTGTAATGAGTTGGCCAAAAGAAAAGGTTTAAAGGCTCAAATAGGGTACTAGTGATATTATTTATGCAAAGGTAGGCTTGAAAGGCTAAAGAGGTTTTGCAAATGAAACAAAGAATGCCTAAGATCATCCCTCTATCCAAACATACTATCATTAGCATTGAAAAACCAACCGGGCAAGTTCTAGATGATAGAAGTAAACACAAGAATTATTTGTACAAACACTAACATACATGGCACATGAATTAATCAAGACGGATCAATCATTTTCTAATAAGAATGTCTAGAGTAATATTATTCGAACTAGTGGGCAAAGAGTCACTAAAAGAGCCAAAAATTTATCACAAAAATTATTCTTCACCATGCATCTTGCTTGTTTTAGTTCAAAACCATAATTTCGGAGGGGTATTCTTAATTCACACTTCACATACAAGAGACTAATTTTATTAGTACCAAATAATCCAAAAGTCTCCTCCTAGCAAAACAAGACTAATACCCTTCAGAAAGTTGTCACGCCATCTATCATAGGGAAAAGTCACCCGGTTCACTTAAAAAATGTTCCTTGGGAAAGAACCGTAGCATGAAGAAAACCTAAGGAAATAGTACTTAAGGAAATAAAAAGAAAAGAAAATAAACTACTAAAAAAAAGATACTAAAAAAAAGCACTAATACTAATAACAACAAGCTACTAAAGAAAATAAATAATGAAAGAAAAATAGAAATAGACTAATCACACCAAGCTCGGCAAGAGCACCTGCTATACAAAATAGCCCGGCAAGGGCACACAATATCCACAACAACACAATAATAAGCCCGGCAAGGGCACACAATATCCATAGCAACAAAATAAGCCCAGCAAGGGCACACCAATATTAAAGTATGAATAAGTATACTCCTACAGCCACCCCCAACTAAAAACAATGCAGTGTCCTCACTGCACAATATCAAATATAAAGCACAAATAGTTTGAGGGTCTCCCTGAGATCTGCATCAGACTAGCAGACTGTGGGAGGACGGCTGATCAATATTGTGCTAGACTCGTGTCCTCATCATCATCATCACCACCATCACCAGCCGTCTCTGACACGAAGGAATATTCCTCGCTATCATCTTTGGCCTCCACTGGTATCTTCTTGCCTGGGTTTCCCCATTTGAAGATGGCCTTTATGCCTCTCCACATTTTTATCATGAATTTGCCTTTCTTCTTGTTCTTCTTCTTCTCCTTCTCGAAGTCTGATTGAAGATCAGCATGGGCCTTGGCCAAAGTGCCGTAAGCTCCCTCAAGTCTGGTCACTGTTGCTGCCATCTTCTCAAGAGAATCTTTCTGGCTCTTCTGCGCCTCTAAGTAACTCTGCATTTTGTCCCTGAAGAAGTATGAAGGCCCCAGCTGGGAAGATGAAGGCCCACTCGGAAGTTGTGACACTAACTCCCGAATAGATGCAAGCTCGGAGTTTAGCATCCCGAATGGTCCCTGTGCAGCTGCCTGTGAAGAGGACTCTGAACCAGCAGCCGTGGTGGTGACTTTCCTTTTTTTGCTCTTGACTGCACTACCCTCTCTAGTCACTCTCAGTGGGTGAAAAGGTTTGTCGGCTGGTAACCAACGATCGGTGCCACGCACCTCAACCTCTGCTCTCGTGCATAGCTGTGTGATCAGTGAAGGGAACATCATCCCTGCATCCTTGTCTTGCAGATACTCCCTCAACTCCCGTAGGATATAGTACCCGACATTCACAGGAATGTCGTCCGGGAGGCATGCAATGATCAATGCCCTGGTGTAGGAGACATCTAAGACGTTTCCACAAGGAGACACCCTGTTGCAAAGGATGTACAGCCACATTTTTGCTTCAGCAGTGAAGTCAATTGATCTCAAACCTTTTCTCCGGTTACTCCTTTTGGCTCTCAGGCTAGGAGGGTAGAGTTTGGAGACAAGCCATTCCCCATTTTCACAATGATCTTTCTCTTGCACCGGTTCCATTGGATAGTTGGAAATCCCAAGAGTGTCATTTATTTGTTCTATCCCAAACCTCACCAATTTTTCTCTGATGACGATTTGTGGGTTGGCAAAATCTGTGCGCCTAAGGTTGGCATAGAATTCACAAACCCACTCCTCATTAACTTTGCATGGAGTAGGAATGAAGCATGACCATCCGGTTGTATGGAGACGAGCATAGAAATCGGGGAGCTTCTCGGCCAATTTTTCTTCATTAATCCCCTTTTCAAGCACTATCCTTCTGTTGACGAGGTCGTCCAAATATCTACTCTCACATGCAGCTGACATGAAGCGTGACTCATCATACGGTTCCTCAACTTCTTCTTCAATTTCATGTTGTTGTCCGCTCATGTTTGGGTCCATTTTCAATCAAAGTACCTTCACAAAATCAAAACAAAGTCAGTCGGACGATAGAATCATGTTAAGCAATTCAAAACCCTGCAATTAAGCCAAAAAATCAGGTTGAACGGGCCCGGGAAGGCACTGTTGCAAAGCTACTGAAATTTGCATTTCTGCCCAGTTTTCGCATCTGCGGAACAGTTCTGCGGTTTTGCTTCTGCGAAAATTTGACCGCATCTGCGGTTATGCCCAGGTTCCAAAAAACGCACCTGTGGAGAAGTGATCGCAGGTGCGATACCGCATCTGCGAAAATTTGACCGCATCTGCGGTTTTCGTCAAGTTCTTCAATTGCCCAATATATATTATTTTTTTCAATTTTGATCCTTTCACCCAATTTTGGCACCTAATTTGTACTCAAGACTTCTAAATTAGTGTAGTACATGAACTTCTGATTCTAATGAGACGGACTTTGTGGTACTTAGCAAGAAATTTTCGTTTAAACATTTTGTCGAACATCTTGCAAGCATTTTAAAATGACCTCTTATTTACACAATTTGGGTACTCAGATTTCCCACAAATGTGATTCAACACTAGCAGCACACACAAATGCACTCTCAACCAATTTTTCTCACACTATTTTCACATAAATCAGAGGGGAATGGGGAACATATCCATGGCAGGCCTTAATCACAGAAGAGGGAGAGAAGAGAATACAAAGGGAGCGAGGAGTAGATGAGAACTAAGAGAGAATACCTGAGTATCGTGTGAGTGCAGTAGAATTCACAAGCAATGGAGGTTTTGGAGTGTGTTAGAGATGGGGGAGTTTAGGGCTGGGAGGAGCAGTATGCAGAATATAACTGTGAAGGAATGAGAATGAGACTTCTATTTTTTTAATTTAAGACCTGCTTGATTTTCGCATCTGCGGCGTCGCTTATGCGGCTGACTAGCCGCTTCTGCGGTTACTTCCGCTTCTGCGATTTTTTTGAACGCTTTTGCGTGAACGCATCTGCGGTCATAAATCCACAGATGCGGTTATACCAGAAAAATGATGCACAGATTCTGCAGCTACTGGTTTTGGCCCTCCGGACCACTCCGACCTGCTCAAATCAACTCCAAAAAATCTAAAACTTGGTAGATTAGTTACAAATAATATTCTAAACTATTCTAAAAAACAACATTTCAAAAATGATTAAAAATTTTGAAAAACGATAGGTTGCCTCCCACCAAGCGCCGCATTTAACGTCGTGGCACGACGCAAACAACTTTACCACTTTTCTCGCCACTTGGATGATATGAACTGGGCACCTAGCTTGGAATCAAGCTTGTGACCACGAGCGATGGGGGGTGGTAAGTTGATGATCAAGCCAAGCCTTAAATTCTTCATTTTGCACTTCTTGTCTTTCATGTGAGGAATGTCATTTTGCCTTCGTGTTCCTTCAAATTGTAGATGTATGGTTGGTGCCTTTCCCCCTTGCAATCCCTTATTGACTCGTGTAGTTCAATTCCCATATCACCACACGATTCCAATGTTAAAAAATGCTTGGAATGTGACTTCAAACCTCCAACTTGCAATTTTTGTCGGATTTTGACATCCTCTTCTTCCCCCGAACTAGAGTCAATTTCAACCAAATTTTCATTTACACCGGTTGACTCTAATTCCATATTTTTCTCGGCAGCATTAACACTCATGGAATCTGGTGGCGGATGCTCAATTCTTGAATCCTCAAAGTAAAGCTCACTTTCTTCCTCGGAATTGGACTCTTCTTGGCTTTCTTCCACACTCTCAAGTTGGTGGGCATAGTGAGCCTCAACCAATATTTGCATTTGATCCTCCAAAGTGCGGATATGTTCATCATTGTAAGACAAGCCTTGTTTCAAATCCTCGAGTTCAAAGTTGTGCTTCTCCTCATTTTCAAGAACGGTCTCCAACATGAGCATCATTTTCTCATTTTGAGCATTTGAGAGCTCTTCTTGGTTTTGATCAAGTGCCAAGGAAGTAATTCAACTTCAATCTCCAAGGAAGGTTCTTGGCTATCATTCACTTCCGAGGCTTTTTAAACCCTTAAGGCTTCGATCATTTCATCCATTTGTGAGTGCAACCTTTCAAGTGCCAAGTCGTTTTGAAGACTATTCTCCAAAAGCTCCTCCAAGGCATTTTGCTCCTTGTTTCCTACTTCAAGTAAACACTCCAACATAAGCTTGAACTCTCTACTTTGGCCATGCTCAACTTCTTCCACTTCCATGGCCCTATAATTTTCATCACAAAAAGTAGAATCATCATAGCGGGGGCTTGGGGAAGGGAAGGACAAATAAGCACAATCATCCCAATGACCATTTTGAAAACCACACTTATCACAAATACTCCACTCATAGGGTTGAGATTGTGCGCACAATCCACCAATTTAAACAATTTTGCCACGAGTTGGTCCTCCATAATAAGGACAAGGGTCATCAAAGTCTGAACAACTACCATCCGACCAATTTTCATTATATGATATCATTTTTCAAAAATAAGAAAATAAACAAGAAACAACAATAAAAATAGACCAAGGTAAGAAAAATTAATTACACAAATATTCACAAGTTTGGACCAAAGCACTTACGCTTATTTCTCAAACAACCTAAATTACGCCAAATTGTTCCCCGGCAACGGCGCCAATTTTGATGGCGTCCAAATCCACTATTAAAAAGTAAATGGACACAGTCGCATCCCAAATAAAAACGGTGTCCGTCCCGCTTCAATTGCCGCTCGAATGCTTGCTTCACCGTTATTTTAGAGTCAGTTGCGATATATACGCCATTGCCAACTTCATGAACCCCCTTTGTTCCCCTTTGATCTTACACCTTAAGGGAAAGGGAAAGAGAAAAGAAGGAAGGTGGAACGATGAGTTTCCGAGATGATACCAGCGCCGAGGATGGGCTTCGGAAGCCATTACTGCACACTGGAAGCTGGTATCGTATGAGCTCCAGGCAGTCCAGTATGATGGGCTCCTCCGCCCAAATCCTCCGCGAATCCATCTCCATTTATCTCTGTGTCCTCATCGTTGCATTAGGCCCCGTTCAACTTGGCTTCACCGTATGATTATTTCTTCGCCATCTTTCGAGATTAATAATTTGCTTTTGACTTCAAGTATTTCTATATATACAGAAAATTATTACCATTAATCCGCCCCTGACCTTCTTGCATTTGCATTCTGTCTTTTAATGATTAATTATTGTGGTTGGTTTTGTAATTTTGCAGTGTGGCTACTCTAATCCTACGCAGTCCGAAATTACCAGCGACCTTGGACTTACCATTTCAGAGGTTTGGGTTTTCTTTCTTTGCCGCCTATCTTTTTTTCTTTCTAATTACTAATTAGTACTTTTTTTTTCACGTTTTTTTTGGGGGTACAAAACCAACAAAAGTTGGTTTCTCGTTTAGCTAAGCTACAAGTTCTAACCTGAAAGAATTAGAATTACATTTGGATGGTTGTTACCTGTTGTATTGTATTATATTGTTATTTAAATTTTTTGTATCATATTGTTAAATATGCCGATGAAAATATCCCTTTTATGTAACGGCCTATTTGGTTTGGTCAGGTCGTTACCTTATACTATAATTCTATTTTACTCTTTATCCTACCCCTTTTTTACAATTACTCTGCCAAATACTGTGATTTTTCTTTGTAATATTATAAGCTTAAGTGTGACATTATGAAACGATGAAAACGATACAATCTTTTCAAACATTGAACAATTCAATACAATACGATACATGGATCAGTGTGCTATCGATAGAGTCCTTTTTTAAAAAAGTTCATAGGTGGCCGGTTTTATTTATCGTTTTACTGATGATTTGTTAAACATACTGTTTCCTTTTCATGGACAGTTTTCAGTCTTTGGATCTTTAGCAAATGTTGGTGCAATGGTTGGCGCAATTGCAAGCGGTCAAATATCAGAATACATTGGAAGAAAAGGGGTATAGTTTTAAAACACTTGCAATTACACAATCTTGTTCTCTTCATGCCAATAAAGAAAGTTTGATAAGGGCAATGTGCGAGTATATCGCGAACTAAGTTTCCCCTGCATTTCTGCAAATAGATTGTATACACACAAGGAATCCGTTAGCCAAATGAGAGCAACTATACCCTTGCACTAAAACTCACAAGTTTGATACTATGATAATAGTTTCTTTTTCTTTTGCCGGTTCTTTAGTAACTTACCCAGTTACCTAGTCTTCTTTCTGAAATGCAGACACTAATGATTGCATCAATTCCTAATATTAGCGGATGGCTCGCCGTTTCATTTGCCACTGTAAGTGATTAGTTGTTATATCGTGCATCTTCTGGTTGCATTTGCATCTTTTATAGGTAATTAACTTGAAAGTATGTGCCTTTTGTTCACTCTTAACAGGATGTCTCATTTTTATACATGGGAAGGTTGTTGGAAGGTTTCGGTGTCGGCATTATTTCCTATGTGGTAATCTCAAGTGTTTAGCTCCTGTAATTGTTCTTGTTGAAGCTATGAATAGTACTGCTTGCTGGAATCTTCTTGCTTGTTATCTCCAGGTGCCTGTATATATAGCAGAGATTTCACCTAAAAACATGAGGGGAGTTCTTGGATCCATTAACCAGGTTGGTTTTGTTTTGGCTTTACACTTATACCTGGTCATTCTGTCATTAAGTTTTATGGTTTTTTATCATGGCTAATCATTTGATCTCTTGGAATTAGCTCTCTGTAACAGTGGGGATAATGCTGGTATATCTGTTGGGATTATTTGTAAGCTGGAGAGTTCTTGCAGTTTTAGGTGAGCAATATGTTTCCTTAACCATTTGGTTGTTGACGAATTGATTGTTGTCTTATTTAATTTTTCTGTTCTTGCGGTGGTAGAATTAGTTGGAAATAGTTTATCAAGTTAGCATTTGATGACATTCATCTTGCTGAAATAAGTTTTCCTTCTTTCTAAAATCACTCATTTGAGAACTATATGAAGTTGTTCTTCATCTGCAAGTTCATTGAAGCAACTTAAAAATATTGAATGAGCTGATGCTTTTCTGTGTATCGAATAGAATCTCCATTCTTCTGTTTGGACTGTTGAACTTAATGTGAAGTCACTCGTATCCTTGATTCGAACATATTTATTAACCTTTACATTAGTTAACTTTTTTCAACTTATAATTCCACTATGCAGGAATGTTGCCATGCATGATTTTGATACCTGGTCTATTTTTTATACCTGAATCTCCTCGTTGGTTGGTATGAGTTCCAAACTTATGTTTGTCATGACTACATTTTCATTGTTATGTTGTACTGATTGCAACACCGTATTATGTAGGCTAAAAACGGGCTGAATGAAGATTTTGAGACTTCTTTGCAAGTTCTACGAGGATTTGACACAGATATATCCTCAGAAGTGAATGAGATCAAGGTAACATATTGAACATGTTTAATGCTGGTTTCTCAACTATTTTGAACCCTCAAATTGCACTGTAGAAGCTTCTTGCGAAGTAAACTACTACGATGTGTTTATGCTCATTTGTTTCTCCTGTCATTTGTCTAGAAATCTGTGAGATCATCAACTAAAAAAGTTACCATTCGGTTTTCTGAGCTTAAGAGACGGCGATATTACTATCCTTTGCTGGTACACATTTCTGCTGAATTCGAAGTCTCTAAATATGCTGATTTATATGTGGCATCCTTGAATAGCTAAAGATTTGAAATCCCTTACTCTTGTCAAGGCTCACTTTATGGGGTGATTTTATTCAGGTAGGTATTGGACTACTCGCACTCCAGCAACTCAGTGGCGTTAATGGTGTTCTATTCTATTCCAGTAACATTTTCAAATCTGCTGGTCAGTTCAGTTCCTTCATTATCTGTAGAAATGCATACCAGGATCATCAAATGATTAGATACTAGCAAATACAAGCTTTATTGTGCCATTCTCTTTGTTCTTTACTCTGTTGGTAGAAACCGAAAGAAAAGTAATAATCTGGATATCAGAAATGGGAAAAGGAGTTCCATGTTTTGCAAAAAAAGACCAATGAATCACTTCCTCTGCGTCCTAGATAACACTTGCAATAGAATGGGATGAGGAGGACTCCATTTTGAGGGAGAGGGGATGAAACATAAATATATGTGTATCTTTCTTGTAGTTTTTGTTCCCTCTTGTTTAATAGCCATGTTTCAGCTCTCTGGAAGAAATAAGGAAACTACACAGCTACTGAGAACTGTAATTGGAGCCCATAACCAACTTTACAAATGTGATGCTAAATGAAGCCGAAGAGAATTTGCAGCACCAGAATCTATCCCAAAAGACAAATTTTGAACTATTAACTTATTAATAATAAAAAATTCAAAGCTATTAACTGCAAAGAAATCCTTAATCAACTCATAAGAATCAAGCCACCTTTTTAAGGTACTCTAGAAAACAAGCAATAAGATGACTAATATGATAAACAGCTTTAATACTTATGTCCTTTTTTAATACTTTGTGAAAATGGAGTTTTAATACTTATGTCCTTTTTTAAATTCCATCCAATACCATTTATTTCTTTATCAGGAACCTTAAAAGCAAGACACCTCTTTCTTTTTACTTAAATGTATGCCTGGCAAATCTGGTTGATGGAAACTGATATTTGAACTCTCTTAGTTAATGAGTAACTACTCAAATATGCCATGCCTTGTGCACTTTTCATTTCACTTTATTGGTTCCTGAGAAATGCTTCCTATGTGATACATCCCACAATGCGTATTTCGCAAAAAACTTTTTACCAAATACCAGGTAGATTATATACATAACCCAACCACATTGTAACATGATGTCCATCTAGAACATAATTGTTCATTACACTGTCCAAAAGAGATGATGAATTGGAGAATTAAGGCCCCATTCCAGGATCGATTTTTGTAGTAGAATCAACTAGAACAGACCAGTTACTACGACCTGTGATCTTAATCTTCACGGTGTGCAGTTGTCCACTCTTAGAAAGTATCACGAGCCTTTTCTTTCATTTGCCAAATTAATTCCAGGTGTATGAGAATTAGATTGTATGCATAGTATCACCTAATCATAGAGAGGTTATGGAATTTTACAACTGGTTCAACATATGATTTTAATTGTAATGCTCTTCAAATGTGCAGGAATTTCATCAAATAAAGCTGCAACATTTGGTATCGGGGCTATTCAGGTAAGTCCCCTTCCTTGGATCTAATGTTAGCTTATATGCATATATTATTCCAATTTAATATACATCTTTTATAGGTCATTGTGACTGGCATCTCTGCATCACTGGTGGACAAGGCGGGACGCAGGCTACTCCTTATTGTGAGTCTTCCAGAATTTCACATAGAAGTTTCTATTTGCTGAAAAAGAAAGCAAATGATAACTTTTCTATGCTTTTTCTTCAGGTATCCTCATCCGTAATGACCCTTAGCAGCTTCCTTGTGGCGATGGCATTCTACCTGAAGGTCAGTTAGTTAGATTTACATTTGTAAGAATTGATCAACCAATTATCTGAATTTAATGAGATTTCTTTATTGGTGTTGGGATTGACTCTCTTTATTGTCACTCCACTATTCTTTTCTACTTAACCCAGGGTTTTACGCCTGAAAATTGGCATCCCTTCCTTGCAGTATTGTCTCTGGTGGGCCTTGTGGTAAGTTCCTGCCTCACCTTCTATTGTGCCCACACTACTATTCCCTGCTCTCATCTGTTATTTGTCGTTACATTCTGTCAGTCCTGAGGCCATTTACCTATTAACAGGTCTTGGTGATGGCATTCGGTGTAGGATTGGGCTCCATCCCTTGGATCATAATGTCTGAGGTATAGTAAAGCTAATTTGTAGTTCATGAGACCAGAAAAGATATATTTTTCTAAATACGGTTAAAGATAGAGCTTAAATTAAAAATGCCTATTCTACTCTGTAACATTCTCAGGAGACTGTAGTTGACAAATTTTAAGCAAAGCTAACAATAAAGATCTCCCCTGTTAAAGGTGATGATGTTAGTGTTATAGGAAGATCAGGCATCATTGACACGCTTTATGTGCCATTCTTACAAGCTTTTGGTTCAGATTTTCTTCCTGAATATATTCTTATTGAATTTGAGATATTCTTCAAGGATGCTAGCATAGGTTTTAGGATAGGAAGTGTATTCTGCTTACCTTCTTTTGAGACGTCGAGGTTTTTTATTGGTTGTGCAGATTCTGCCAGTGAGCATCAAAAGTCTGGGTGGCAGTGTCGCAACGCTGGCCAATTGGTTTTCAGCATGGCTTGTTACAATGACAGCAAATTTGCTTTTGACTTGGAGTAAAGGAGGTTCTCTCTCTCTCTCTCTCTCTCTCTCTCTCTCTCTCTCTCTCTCTCTCTCTCTGCACAATGCTAGGAGTGAATCTAAAGACGTGTGTATTTGGCAGGAACATTCACTATTTATGCACTGATATCAGCTTTTACGGTGATTTTCGTGAGGCTTTGGGTTCCAGAAACCAAAGGGAAAACACTGGAAGAAATTCAGCAGTCCTTCAGATGATGCCAAATAAATTTGCAGTAAGACGATTAAATGGAACAAGTGATGCAATTCTAGCTTCACTGAGAACTTGTTTTCTTCCACATTTACCATGTACCATTATATATTTTCACGTCCAAGAAGGGTTTCTCGTGTCAAGTGACTGCTAATGCATGAGGAGCAAAAATATGCAATTTGCAATATGTATTTGTATATATGTATATACGTTTATATTATCCTGCATTAAAGCATCAATTTTGA
The DNA here is from genome assembly GCF_001879085.1 of Nicotiana attenuata. NCBI lineage: Eukaryota > Viridiplantae > Streptophyta > Magnoliopsida > Solanales > Solanaceae > Nicotiana > Nicotiana attenuata. The sequence goes on from NW_017670642.1 coordinate 192,137, forward strand.
TTCTGAACCCCGAATTATATAACTAATATTACAGAGGAAATACGAAGTTCTTTTCCTTCTGATAAGAAGACAAAAATTACATGGTATTAGATAGTGAAATTTGTGGTAATGTCCTTCAGTATTGGGATTTTTCTGCATGCAGGGAAGTAAGAAACTGCTTGAGACACCTGTTGTAGACGCAAGGTCGCTCTAGGTGAACCAGATGCCCTGCCTTCTCTATGCCATGAAATGTAGTCTTGTCACCTAGTTGACTGCCATCATGTAATGCAAAAATATAATCAGGTTTTGTCAACTTCTCTGTGGCATTTCTACTAAATTATTGATGAAACAGTTAATTGTAAATCCCGGGACCATATATCGAATGGTGCATCGCGAAACTACTTAATAACTTCTTTGTAAATATGTTAGAGTTTGTATGTAAGAGCATGTCAAGCCTGTAAACTTACTCTTTCATGTTCTGAGCAAGCTCCAAATTGAATATTTGATCATTCTCACCCCAGAGGAGATGTATTCTCTATAATAAAAAAAAAATGGCACATTAATAGATGGAAAGAAAGATAAGTAACTCACATAGAAGTTCTCCGTGTAAAATATTGCAGACTATAACTCATGAAATGCAAATTACCTGTGGAAAATTTGGAATATTGGTATCTTTGTTGCTCACTACCAAGCCTTCTAGCAGTTCTCCTCTTTCTTTTCTGTTGGTGAACATTACCTGACACCAGTAGCATTATTATTAAGTGGGGTTAGATCCTTTGCTCGGGTTGAACTTCATTATGAAAACTATGTTGCGTCATAGTATTGTATAAAACAACATTCCTTTTCTACTAGAGATTATTAATCCTAATTTCACCAAATTATGAATTTACTACTTCGGTATTCTCGAAATAAACTTGAGACATCCAAGATTTGGTTTAAGAAACTTCGAATTTGACTTGCTCTAGCTGGTCTAAAATCTGAATCTAAGTGATTTTATGCAAATTTACTCTTCTAAAATGGGTTTTCAGTCATTTGGCTTATTCAAGTCGTTGGCATATGTGAAAAAGTTGGTTGAGCGAACTGGCGCTGATGTCAAGAATGAAACATATGGGTGGATGCCGTGTTAGAATTAATGTACAATGCGAAACCGTGGTGCCTCCTTTTAAATAAGTGGGGACCGGAAAATGTGGACAAATCTGCACTGAGATATATAATCAACGTTCATATCTTCTAGTTATGAAAAAGTTGGAGACTTATTGCTGCACATATCAAAACTAATAGATGTATAACACGTATGTCAATCTCTTGATATAAAAACACGTACTGGTGTGAGATTTTCTGTATTTATAATAAGGGATTTGATTTGGACTCTAAACAATTGGGCCCACTGATCTTTGATACTAAGGGTTAGCTGATTACCCCAAAAAATAATTGGAAATTTTACATCATATAGCAAAGGTATACACGCTATTTATTATAAACCAAAATTATTTTAAAATATTAAGTACTTTTTATAGTTACCTTTTATATTTTATAGAAAAATAAATATTTATGGTATATACTACCATCGAGGCATGAAATACGCTATTTATATTTTTCCTCTCTCTTACAAAGCCAGACATTTATTTTTAAGGTGATTGCCATTACTGTATTCATGAATACATGGCGCAAATACATGTGAATACATGCGTGTACAGCTGGACTTCCCTGACTTTAGGCGCTTTTTACTGCTGTATTCATGAATACAGTAGCGAAAATCCATGTGAATACATGCGCGTACAATTGGACTGCCCTGATTTTAGGCATTTTTTGCTGCTGTATTCATGAATACATGGCGCGAATATATGTGAATACATGCGCGTACAGCCGGACTACCCTGATTTTTAGGCGCTTTTTGCTGCGTGAATACAACAGTGAGAATACAGCGAATACACTACCGTAACAACTGAATAGTAGCTATAGGAAGTAATTATGTATATCGTAGCTATAGGAAATTAATAGCCACTAAACAATAGTAATTTCTGAAAATTCCTCTAAATAATTTAGTCAATTATTCATGAATCGAAGATTTTTTTAATTAATGATTCCATGGGCTTACAATCTTCTCTATTATCTTCTTTGTCTTTCTTTTTCTATTTTTCTTTTCTTCCCCTTTTCAACTTCTGTTGGCAAAGAAAAGGAAAACGTGTTCCATAAAGAACATTTTGTTTAAACTAATTAGCCGATTCAGGTGAAGAATATAAAAGCCACGATAATTTATACAATCGAAAGTGGACTTGTTAAATTAACAAACACAACTTAGTAAAAGTTTACCAATGTTCCACACGGCTAATATAATGAGCATATCTAAAGTGAAAAAATGTGATTTTTCAAGGTAAATTACACATGTTGTAGTATAACCCAAACGATTTACAAACTAATACTGTATACAATGAGTTTTCACCCACTGAATTAGAAGTATACGAATTTAAGTTAAGAAAAAAATTAAAGAAATAGGGACATAATCAATAGCTTGTAGATAGGAGTAGTTAAGATTAAATATTACTAACCTCAAGAAAGTCCCTGTGAAGGCGATCAGGGAACCAAAGTTTCTTATAAGCAGCTACTTTAAGAAGTGCCTTAAGACCCTTAACAGAAGTAGGCAGCAGCAGCTCAGAAGAAGAAGAGAATCCCAAACCATTTAGCGTCGAAGTGCTAATAGAATCAGTCATGGCCAAAATAGAACCAGAGATCACTAAGGCCTCAACTAAATCAGGGTACATTTCAGCCATCTTAAACGCCACCATTCCACCATAACTAAACCCAACCACTATACACTTTTCCACACCCAATTTCCTTAGCCCTTTACCCAAACACTCAGCTTGAAAACCAGGTGATCTATCTTCACTATCAGTTACTGAGCCACCGAAGAAAAGTAGGTCCGGTACGTAAACAGAGTATTTCTTAGTCAATGCGCCAACTTGGAATTGCCACGTGACAATTCCTTCACCAGCGAAGCCGTGGACTAGTACGACTACGGGTTTGGTGGGGTCAGGTTTTGTGGTGGTTTCAGGGGAGGTGGCACATTGGTTATTGGAGAAAGGAGTAGTTGTGGTGATTTTCTTGTTTTTCTTTGGGTTTTTTATGGTTTCAGAAGGAACCCAAAGGTTCATAATAGTGCCTGGTTCTATCTCTATACTACGAGGTTTGATTCCAGCCATTTTCATTAAACCATGCAACAAAGGTTTCTGTGCTTCTACCAAGTTCACCATTTTTCTCAGCTCTTTTTTTGTTGCTGTTTATGTGTATGGAGGATGGAGAAAGGTGAAGTAAAAGAGATATGAGAGATGGGATTTTTAAACAAGAAAAGGGAACTAGGGAAGTGAGGTTAGGTGTTGGGTTGCTATCTGTTTTTCGTCATTGAATCTGGGAGCTTATATTGTACTCCGTTCCAATTTATGTGAAAAAATAAGACTTTTAGAATTTGTGGTCTTAAACAAAGCAAAAAGAGCTCCAGAGTATTTGTGTGGTTATAAAAGCTTCTCATTAAGGGTAGAATTGTAAGTTTAACCTGAATTGTTACCAAATTTAGAAAGAGGTTATTCTTTTTGGAACAAATCAAAAGGGAAATAGGTTCACGAGGGAGTACAATATACCAATGTGATGAAAGGGGCAGTTGGTACTGTTGTATCTACTTCTGGATATTACTGCTATATTATTCTAATCTTAGAGTATCTCTGTTAGTTCATCCAAAATTTCATTATTTTCACTATTGAATTGTTTGAAGTAGTCGTATACGTATATCACGATCTCCCTTCTTAATTTGGAGCAAATTTTTTGTCCTACTCATACGTATCACTTATCAGCTAGTTATATTTAAAGTTATTCTCTACTAATGAAAGAACTTCCTATGTTATACTATTCAATTCTTGACGACGAATTGATTTGATAGTTCAGATATTGTTATTCATGATATTGATCTGATTCAAGATCATCGAGAGGTAATATTCATTCATTGAATTTACAGGCCAAAGATTTTTCATTTCTATGGGATTAAATCCCGAGTTATTACGAAGTAAAAAACCGATGAGATTATGAGAGTAAATATTCTTGCATTTATTGCTACTGCACTATTTATTCTAGTTCCTACCGCTTTTCTACTTATCATTTACGTAAAAACAGTCAGTCAAAACGATTAATTATTAACTAATTTGAATGAAACTTGACTTCTGAGTTCTTAGCCAAAATTGACGAAATAAAATGAAAAAGATTCTAATTTCATGTCTTAAATGAAATGAGTGGACTAGAATCGACAGTATTCTAATAGATAGATAGTATGGTAGAAAGAAATAGATTTGCACGGTTGGCTCCTACTATATAAGGCTTCGAAATAAACAATAAGTTCTGCATGTTGTCTTTTTAATTAAGTGTCAATTATATAAATATACTAATTTGAAAATAAAATACGGTTTCAACCAAGTTTAGTTTTATCAGGGGTGTATAATTGTTTGATGAATTTCGTCGAATATGTTATTTACCACTTTAATTAATATTTACAAGACTAGTATATGAGAAGATCAGAGTTAAGGGTTTTGTTCCCCCGCATCTCCACCAAAAAAAAAAAATATTTCAACAACACACAACAATGCTCTCTAAATTATTTTCAAACACATACACTGTATCATCATGAATCAATCTTCAACATCATCACCACCTTCACTAACCACCTCATCCGCCATCTCCGATGGCAACATGAATCTTGACACAAATGAATCCCCATCACATATCCTTCTCAGTTTGTCAACAAACTATACCTAAACACACTTCTCTCTCAAAACATTCCATCTTCACAGCCTATCCAAACTTCATCCTTAAACACTCGATTAGCTATTACAGATGAAACGGAGGCACATACTGATCCCTCCATTTTTATTCCATTATCCCTAGAAGAAAAAAACAGGATTTACGCTCCATGGCAACATGCGGTAATTATCAAGGTGTATGGACGTAAAATTGGCCATCAAATACTAAGGCAAAAATATATGCCTTATGGAAACCAATGAAAAATCTACCACTTATAGACTTAGGTTCAGATTTCTTCCTCATCAAATTTCAAAAGGAGGAAAATAAGATTCATGCTTTGCAGGATGGACCTTGGTTTATTTTAAATCATTTTCTCTCCGTTCGTCAATGGGAACCAAAATTTATGGCTTCAGAAACGAAAATCACCTACTCAGCCATCTGGTTGCGTCTCCCTGAATTACCTACCGTATTTTATGATTTTCAGATTCTTCAGAAACTGGGAAATAAAATTGGTAAATTACTCGTTGTTGATACTTGCACTTCTTCAACCACAAGAGGAAGATATACAAAGCTATGTGTTGAAGTCCCTTTGGATCATCCATTAAGAACACACATTTATATCAGAAATGACAAGCAAAATATCCTTTATGAAGGATTAAATTTGCTATGCATTAAGTGTGGTCGAATGGGCCATAATCAAAGAGCTTGCACTTATCAAATCCAGGATAACAATCCCACTGGTTTATCTCCAATGAACCAGTCTACTAATACAAACCCTAATTCTTCTACATTCCCATTTCCATTTACTGAAGAATGGAAAACTTTTCAATTTCCCAGTGTCACGACCCTAAATCAAACCCGGTCGTGATGGCGCCTCTCGTGAAGACAAGGCCAGCCGACACACTTGTAGTTCACTTTAAACAATTAATAATAATAAACTCTAAGTCTTTTATCAGAATAAAATCCCCAAAATAAGCATTTAACAGTATAATTTGCGGAAATAAAAAAAACCAACACAGCCCGACATCGGGGTGTCACCAGTCATGAACATCTAAAATAATACTACAAGTCTGAAGTCTACTCCACTACTACATAACTGAATCAAAAAGAACTAAGATAGAGGGAGAATGCACTGGGCTGCGAATCGCCAAGCAGCTACCTAGTAATCTCCGAAGACCTACTGGAACTATCAACCCTTAGGAGCAGGACCTGTAGCGCCCGAAACTGCACACAGGGGTGCAGGGAGTAAAGTGAGTACTCCAACTCATTGAGTAATAAAAATAAATGAAGACTGAGCGACATAAAATCACGTAAGGCACAACATTAAGCTAAAAGAGGCACAACAAAATCAATAAATATAAATAAACAGCGAAATCTCATAAACACCTTTTAAGCAGTCAAACAATATATAGGAAAAACAACTAGAAAAGATAAACACATAAGAACTGCCCCTCGGGCTCAGTAACAACAATAGAATCAGCCCCTCGGGCAATGTCACAGAACAATACCAGCCCCTCGGGCTATATCTCATATCACAATGGGTGCCCGCACTCACTGGGGGTGTACAGACTCCGGAAGGGGCCCCTTACGGCCCAAGCGCAAAATCACAAGCCACCTCGTGGCGTACAATCTCAGGCCCTCGGCCTCATTATCACAATCAGCGTATCATTGTTGCGGTGTGCAGACCGACCCAAAAGTATCGTCACAATACAGGCCCTCGGCCTTACTCAGTCAGAATCTCATAAGCCCCTCGGGCATCAGTAAAACATTAAGCTCAGCTCGAAAATCTATAAAAATATCATTTAATGTGTTTAAAATAGAATAACATAGCTGAGTTTTGAAAATAGTAAAAATATAGCATGACTGAGCACAAGTTAGAAATCAAACAGTGAGAAAAATATCATTTAAAATCCCCTAAGGGTTCAAACAGTTGGCACGAAGCCCACATATGGCGTTTAGCCCAAAATATAATAATATCAAACAATTAACTGTCAAATACGCAGTAAAATAGTCATTCGGAATGGACTAAGTCACAATCCCCAATGGTGCACGACCCCACGCTCGTCATCTAGCGTGTGTCTCACCTCAACATAGCCGAACGCTGTGAATTGCCGGGGTTTCATACCCTCAGGATAGCATTTAAAATCATTACTCACCTCAATCCGGCCGGAAATCTAGCTTGCAATGCCTTTGCCCTTCGAATCGATCTCCGGATGCTCCGAATCTACCAAAATCAGAACGTAAACATTAATTTATGCTAAAGGGACGAAGCCCACTCGAAAAAAATCGAAAAATATCACAAAATCCGAAATTACCAATACCCGACCCCAGGCCCACGTCTCGGAATTCGATAAAATTAACATCATTAGATTCCTTATCTCACCACGAGTTCATACATATAAAAAGTTCTAAAATCCGACCACAAATGGTCTTCCAAAACCTCAATCAAAGGCCTAGGTTTCTAAGCCCTAGTTTCTCAATTTTACCTTTAATTACAGCTCTAAGCCATGCATTAACACCACAGAAACGAGTTTTTAAGTCCAAAATTCTTACCTCAATGAGTTCTCCTTGAATTCTCTCTTCAAAATCGCCCAAAGCTCCAAAACTCGTGTTAAAAAGTGAGAAAACCTTCTGAAAATCGCGAAGGAACTTACTTATATTTCCTGTCCAGACATTTCTGCATCTGCGGTCTAATTTCTGCTTCTGCGGTACCGCATTTGCGGCCAATGAACCGCTTCTGCGGTTCTTCACTTAACTCCGCATTTCCGCATCTGCGGTTCCATATCCGCACCTGCGCCAGCGCAGGTGCGATCCCTCCAATCGCATCTGCGGTTTTCTGTCTCCCTAGCTCCCTTCCGATCACATTCCTAAGTCCCAAATCATCTCCCGAAGCTATCTGAACCATCGGAACTCACATCCGATCCTTCTAACACATAAGTCAATATCAGGTTGACTTTTCCAACTTAAGCCTTCTTATAAGAGACTAAGTGTCTCCAACCTCCTCAAAACCTTTCCGAACCCAAGCCAACCAACCCGATCACATATAAAACCGATAATTAAAGCAAATAGAAGCAGAAATAGGGGAAACGGAGCGGTAACTCATGAGACGACCAGCCGGGTCGTCACATCCTCCCCCTCTTAAACAAACGTTCGTCCTCGAACGAGTCAAGAAACATACCTGAGGCCTCAAATAGGTGAGGATATCTGCTCCGCATCTCCTGCTTGGTCTCCTTAGTAGCCTCCTCCACGGGCCGACCTCTCCACTGCACTTTCACTGAAGCTATTTCTTTTGATCTCAACTTTCGCACCTGACGCTCCAAAATAGTTGTTGGCTCCACATCATAAGTCAGATCACCTTCCAACTTAGCCGTGCTGAAATCCAGAACATGAGACGAATCCCCAACATACTTCCGGAGCATAGAAACATGGAATACTGGATGCATACCTGACAGGCTGGGTGGCAAGGCAAGCTCATAAGCCACCTCCCCAACCCTCCGAAGTACCTCAAAAGGTCCAATGAACCGTGGACTCAATTTACCCTTCTTTCAAAACCTCATAACACCCTTCATGGGTGAAACCTTCAACAGAATCTTCTCACCAACCATGTAGGACACATCCCGAACCTTCCGGTCTGCATAGCTCTTTTGCCTCGACTGCTCTGTACGAAGCCTCTCCTGAATCACCTTTACCTTGTCTAAGGCATCCTGTACCAAATTTGTACCCAATAGCCTGGCCTCGCCCGGCTCAAACCATCCAACTGGAGATCTACACCGCCTCCCATACAAAGCCTCATATGGAGCCATCTGAATACTCGACTGGTAGCTGTTATTATAAGCAAACTCTGCGAGCGGTAGAAACTGGTCCCATGACCCTCCAAAATCTATAACACAAGCGCGTAACATATCCTCCAATATCTTAATAGTGCGCTCGGACTGCCCGTCAGTTTGAGGGTGAAAAGTTGTGCTCAACTCAACCTGAGTACCCAACTCTCGTTGTACCGACCTCCAAAACTGTGAAGTAAACTGAGTGCCCCTATCTGAAATGATGGAAACTGGGACACCATGCAACCGAACAATCTCCCAGATATATATCTCTGCTAACCGCTTGGAGGAATAAGTAGTACAGATAGGAATAAAGTGCGCGGACTTAGTCAGTCGATCCACAATCACCGAAATAGTATCGAACTTCTTCAAAGTCCCTGGGAGTCCAACTACAAAGTCCATAGTGATCCGCTCCCACTTCCACTCTGGAATATCCATCCGCTGAAGCAAGCCACCCGGTCTCTGACGCTCATATTTCACCTGCTGACAATTGAGACACCGAGCTACAAATCCCACAATGTCTTTCTTCATTCTTCTCCACCAATAATGCTGTCTCAGATCCTGATACATCTTTGCGGCTCCCGGATGAATGTAATACCGCGAGCTATGGGCCTCCTCCGGAATCAACTCCCGAAGCCCATCTACATTGGGCACACATATCCGGCCCTGCATCCTCAACACCCTATCATCTCCGATAGTCACATCCTTGGGGTCATCATGCTGAACTCTGTCCTTAAGGATGAGCAAATGAGGATCATCATACTGGCACTCTCTGATGCGCTCATATAAGGAAGACCGAGAAATCACACAAGCCAATACCCTACCGGGCTCCGAAATATCCAACCTCACGAATTGATTGGCCAAAGCCTGAACATCAAATGCAAGAGGTCTCTCCTCAACTGGAATATACGCCAAACTCCCCATACTCACCGCCTTCCGGCTCAAAGCGTCGGCCACTACATTGGCCTTCCCTGGGTGATACAAGATAGTAATGTCATAATCCTTAAGCAACTCCAACCACCTCCGCTACCTCAAATTGAGATCCTTCTGCTTGAACAAGTGCTGGAGGCTACGATGTTCGGTATACACCTCAGAAGACACACTATACAAATAATGCCTCCTAATCTTCAACGCGTGAACAATGGCAGCCAACTCCAAATCATGAACAGGGTAGTTCTTCTCATGAGGCTTCAACTGACGAGAAGCATAAGCAATAACTCTACCCTCCTGCATCAGAACACACCCAATACCAACTCTCGAAGCATCACAATACACGGTATAAGAACCTGAAGCTGATGGCAATACTAAGACCGGAGCTATGGTCAAGGCGGTCTTGAGCTTCTGGATGCTCTCCTCACACTCATCAGACCACTGAAATGAAACACCCTTCTAAGTCAACTTGGTCAAGGGCGATGCAATAGACGAGAATCCCTGAACAAACCGGCTATAATAACCCGCCAAGCCAAGAAAACTGCGAATCTCTGTAGCTGAGGACGGTCTGGGCCAACTCTAAACCGCCTCTATCTTCTTCGGGTCCACCTGAATACCCTCGATGGACACCACGTGCCCCAAGAAAGCCACTGAACTGAGCCAGAACTCACATTTGGAGAACTTTGCATAAAGCTTCTCCTCCCTCAATCTCTGCATCACCATTCTCAAATGCTCCGCGTGCTCCTCCTGACTACGTGAGTATACCAGAATATAATCAATGAAGACTATGACAAACGAGTCGAGATACGGTCGGAACACGTTGTTCATCAAATGCATGAACGCTGTTGGGGCATTGGTTAGCCCGAAAGACATCAACAAGAACTCATAATGACCATATCGGGTCCTGAAAACTGTCTTATGAATGTCTGAGTCCCTGATCTTCAACTGGTGATAACCTGAGCGGAGATCAATCTTAGAGAATACTCTCGCTCCCTGAAGCTGGTCGAACAAATCATCGATGTGCGGCAAAGTATACTTATTCTTGATTGTAACTTTGTTCAACTTCCTGTAATCAATGCACATTCTCATCGTGCCATCCTCCTTATTCACAAAGAGAACCGGCGCACCCCATGGTGACACACTAGGACGGATAAACCCCTTATCCAAGAGTTCCTGAAGCTGCTCCTTTAACTCCTTCAGCTCCGCTGGTGCCATACGATATGGTGGAACAGAAATGGGTTGAGTGCCCGGCACCAGGTCAATACCAAAATATATATCCCTATCCGGTGGCATACCCGGCAGGTCTGCAGGAAATACGTTGGGAAAATCCCTCACAACTGGAACAGAATCAATACTGGGAGTCTCTGCACCAACATCCCTCACAAAGGCTAGATATTAAAGACAACCTTTCCCAACCATACGCTGGACCTTTAAGAAAGAAATCACTCTGCCGGGAACATAATCGGTCGAACCTCGCCACTCAATCAGTGGCGCACCAGGCATAGCCAAAGTCATTGTCTTGGCATGACAGTCCAGAATAGCCCGACACGGAGATAACCAGCCCATGCCCAGAATAACATCGAAGTCCACCATAAACAATAACAATAGATCCACTCGGGTCTCCAGACCCCCAATAGACACAACACACGACCGGTACACACGGTCTACCACAACTATCGCCTACCGGCGTAGAAATATGGACAGAAGAAACAAGGGACTCGCAGGGCATATCCAAATAATGGGCAAAATAAGACGACACATAAGAGAAAGTAGGGCTAGGGTCAAATAACACCGAAGCATCCCTGCGGCAGAGTGAGCCTGGCCACCTCCGAATCGACCTACCCCTCTGGGGAGACCCCTAGATGACTGTCCCCCACCCTTAGCTGGCTGGGTGGGTAGTGAAGTGGCTGGGGCTGAGGCTGATGACTGACCCCTCTGCTGAGAACGACGAGGTCACTGCCTCCATAAGTGGCCCATCTCTCCACACTCATAACAACTCCCAGGTGCTGGAGACGGGGACTGATGGGAACCCCTAGCACCGGTATGACTAGCAGACGCCCCTGGCGTAGAAGAATCCTGAACCGATGGAGCACGGGACAAACCCTGGGCTGGAAGTGCACTAAGTGAAGAATGGCCCTGCTGAGAACCGTGAGAACTATGGCCTGATGATGCCCCACACGATAACCTGGGCGAGCTGACTGAGCATGTTGGAACTATCGGCCTCTGCCGTGCTGAAACTGGACCCTCGAAGGAGCACCCCCGAAACTACCATGTCCTCGAGGCCTCTTAGCCTCCCTCTCCTCGCGCTACTGGCGACGAACTGACTCAATCTCTCGCGCAATATCCACAACCTCCTCGAATGTAGCACCTGACACCCTCTCCCTAGTCATGAGAACCCGAAGCTGGTAGGTGAGGCCATCAACAAACCTCCTGATCCTCTCTCTCTCTCTCTCAGTAGCAACCAGCCAGATAGCATGTCGAGCCAACTCCGAGAACCTCATCTCATACTGGGTAACAGTCATCTCCCCCTATCATAGCTGCTCGAACTGCCTACGCAGCTCCTCCCTGCGGGACTGTGGGACATACTGCTCCAGAAATAGGGCGGAGAACTGCTGCCAAGTCAGAGGTGCCGAACCAACAGGCCTACGCCTCTGATATGCCTCCCACCTAGTGAAGGAAGCTCCGGTAAACTGAAAGGTCGTGAATGCAACCCCGTCGGTCTCCAGAATACCCGCAGTGCGTAGAATCCTCTAACATCTGTCTAAGAAACCCTGGGCATCCTCGCCCTCTACTCCGCTGAAAGTAGGAGGCTGGAGCCTGCCAAACCTCTCCAATCTACGTTACTCATCTTCCGGCATAACAGGAGCTACATAACCCTGAGCAGCTGTCACCGGCTGGGCTAGTGGTGCCTCCGGTGTCTGCACTCCCTGAACCACCGGATCGGGTGTACGGGCGGCGGGAGTCTGAGAGCCTCCCCCTGCCTGAGAAGTAGCTGCGGCATTAGAAACCGCGACCTCCTGAGCAAGGCTAGTGCATACTGTCAATATCTGAGCCAAAGTCTCCTGAAGACCCGGAGTCACATGGGGCACAGTTGGTGCCTGAGTTGGTGCTGCTGGAGCGTCCACCACTGGGACCTGACCCTGAACTAGGACGGCTGGTGGGTCGCAGGTGCTGTCCCAGTTGCTGTGGGGGTTGTACCTCTGCCTCTACCACGGCCTCTACCACATCCCCGGCCTCTAGTGGCCTCCGCTGGTGGTACTGGTGGTCGTCCATCCTGACCGGTAGCGTGTGTCCTCACCATCTGTGAGAGAATAGAATAACAGAAGTTTAGTACTCGGACCAACAAATTCGCACGAAGAGAATTTCAAGAATATGGAATTTTTTTAAAGGTTTTGCAGCCTCTCGAGGATAAATACAGACGTCCCCGTACCGATCCGCGAGACTCTACTAAACCTACTCATGACTCGTGAGACCTATGTATCCTAGGCTCTGATACCAACTTGTCACGACCCTAAATCCAACCCGGTCGTGATGGCGCCTCTCATGAAGACAAGGCCAGCCGACACACTTGTAATTCGCTTTAAACAATTAGTAATAATTAACTCTAAGTCTTTTATTAGAATAAAATCCCCAAAATAAGCATTTAACAGTATAATTTGCGGAAATAAAAAAAACCAACACAGCCCAACATCGGGGTGTCACCAGTCATGAGCATCTAAAACAATACTACAAGTCTGAAGTCTACTCCACTACTACATAACTGAATCAAAAAGAACTAAGATAGAGGGAGAATGCACTGGGCTGCGAATCGCCAAGCAGCTACCTAGTAGTCTCCGAAGACCTGCTGGAACTATCAACCCTCAGGAGCAGGACCTGTAGCGCCCGAATCTGCACACAGGGGTGCAAGGAGTAAAATGAGTACTCCAACTCAGTGAGTAATAAAAATAAATGAAGACTGAGCGATATAAAATCACGTAAGGCACAACATTAAGCTAAAAGAGGCATAACAAAATCAATAAATATAAATAAACAGTGAAATCTCATAAACACCTTTTAAGCAGTCAAACAATATATAGGAAAAACAACTAGAAAAGATAAACACATAAGAACTGCCCCTCAGGCTCAGTAACAACAATACAATCAGCCCCTCGGGCAATATCACAGAATAATATCGGGCTTTATCTCATATCACAATGGGTACCCGCGCTCACTGGGGGCGTACAGACTCCGGGAGGGGCCCCTTACGGCCCAAGCACAAAATCACAAGCCACCTCGTGGCGTACAATCTCAGGCCCTCGGCCTCATTATCATAATCAGTGTATCATTGTTGCGGCGTGCAGCCCGACCCAAAAGTATCCTCACAATACAGGCCCTCGGCCTTACTCAGTCAGAATCTTATAAGCCCCTCGGAATCAGTAAAACATAAAGCTCAGCTCGAAATATCTTTAAAAATATCATTTAATATGTTTAAAACAGAATAACATAGCTGATTTTTGAAAATAGTGAAAATATAGCATGGCTGAGCACAAGTTTGAAATCAAACAGTGAGGAAAATATCATTTAAAATCCCCTAAGGGTTCAAACAGTTGGCACGAAGCCCACATATGGCGCTTAGCCAAAATATAATAATATCAAACAATTAACTGTCAAATACGCAGTAAATAGTCATTCGGGATGGACTAAATCACAATCCCCAATGGTGCACGACCCCACGCTCGTCATCTAGCGTGTGTCTCACCTCAACATAGCCGAACGCTGTGAATTTCCGGGGTTTCATACCCTCAGTACAGCATTAAAATCATTACTCACCTCAATCCGGCCCGAAATCTAGCTTGCAATGCCTTTGCCCTTCGAATCGATCTCCGGATGCTCCGAATCTACCAAAATTAGAACATAACCATTAATTTATGCTAAAGGGACGAAGCCCACTCGAAAAAAATCGAAAAATATCACAAAATCCGAAATTACCAATACCCGACCCCAGGCCCACGTCTCGGAATTTGATAAAATTAACATCATTAGATTCCTTATCTCCCCACGAGTTCATACATATAAAAAGTTCCAAAATCCGCCACAAATGGTCTTCCAAAACCTCAATCAAAGGCCTAGGCTTCTAAGCCCTAGTTCTCAATTTTACCTTTAATTACAGCTCTAAGCCATGCATTAACACCATAGAAACGAGTTTTTAAGTCCAAAATTCTTAGCTCAATGAGTTCTCCTTGAATTCTCTCTTCAAAATCGCCCAAAGCTCCAAAACTCGTGTTAAAAAGTGAGAAAACCTTCTGAAAATTGCAGAGAAACTAACTTATATTTTTTGTCCAGACATTTCTGCATCTGCGGTCTAATTTCCGCTTCTGCGGTACCGCATTTGCGGCCAATGAACCGCTTCTGCGGTGTCACGGCCCGGATTTCCCACCATCGGGATCGTGATGGCGCCTACTCGTGGTAGCTAGGCAAGCCAACTTATTTACCTTTCATTAATAAATAAATCTGTTAACAATCTATAGCATCAATAAGAAATATGGAATTTAATAATAATAATAGCGGGAGTCTAATTTATAAGTCTGAATCAAAACGAGGAATAGTCAACAATAGCATCTACCCAAGATTTGGTGTCACTTTACTCACGAACCACTAAGAATAAACTAAATACAAAGGTCTGAAAGAATTATAACAGCTGTCTATCTCGAAAACAATGAGGCAACAGTCAAAAGGAAAACATAAAGAAGAGACGCCGGGCCTGCGGACGCCTGCAAGGCTACCTCAGTCTCGTGAGTAGGAAAGTCTGCTCCCGAACTACTGCTGCTACTGCTCCTCAAAACCTGGACCTGTGCAAAAATGCACAGAAGTGTAGCATCAGCACAACCGACCCCATGTGCTGGTAGTGTCTAGCCTAACCCCGGCGATGTAGTGACGAGGCTAGACTGGACATCACATAAACCTGTGCAGTTATAAATATACAGCGGGAATCGAATATGAAGTAATAAACAACAAGGGGAGGGAGACATGCTAAGGGGAGATACAATATTAACAGCAATCCAGAGTAACGGCTAAAATAGCTTAGGTTCACAGTGAACAAAGAATCAATACTCAAATACAAACACATAGCCTCAATAACTGTTGCGGCGTGCAATCCGCTCCATAATTACTATTGTTGCGGCGTGCAACCCGCTCCACAAATACCACTGTTGCGGCGTGCAACCCGACCCATATCATTTATCATGTATCATTGTTGCAGCGCGCAACCCGATCCTCAATATCATTTATCATGTATCATTGTTGCGGCGCGCAACCCGATCCTCAATATCATTTAACAGTCCGACTCCCCAAACAACAGTCATAATTAAGGGGCATAAAAATAAGCAAATATTTGACAAACATCCCGGCAAGGGAATAACCAACAACGCTTTCTCTTTCTTACTTTTCTTATCTTATAATTCACTCTACTATTTTGAGCCAACGCTCCGAAGAATCAAGTCATTTCGTATGATTTCAATATTCGTATCACAATTCGATCCTATGCTCCCAGGAAATCAAATGATCATATTACCGTTCACATGCTATTCACAACATATAGAAATCCTCCAATAAACACGGAGTTCACAACCAAGTCATGATAGTCACGTTATAAGGACTCACGGTCATGCTAGACACCAATGTATAGATACTCGTCACCATGCCTATACATCGTACTCGATCACATAGCAATTAGTAAAAGACTCAACTCCTATTCCCTCAAGCTAGGGTTAGACCAAACACTTACCTCAAAGCCTTGAAATCCACTTAATCCTCAACTATTGCTTTACCTCGCGGTTCCACCTCCAATTCGCTCGAATCGAATCACAAATTGCTCAATTACTTTAATAAACATTATATGAATCAATTCGAATGCATAAAAATGAGTTTCCCAAGTTTTTCCCAAAAAATCCAAAATCGCCCCCGGGCCCACGTGGTCAAAACTCGAGGTTCGAACCAAAATCCGGTTACCCATTCCCCCACGGGTTTAAATATATAATTTGTTTCGAAATCGGACGTTAAATCGAGGTCCAACTCCCCAATTTATGGAAAACCTAAGTTCCACCCAAAAACCCCAATTTCACCCATGAAAATCCTTGATTTCAAGTGGAAAACATGTTTAATGATGTTAAAAGTTGAAAGAATTGAGTAAAAATCAACTTACAAATGATTTGGGATGAAGTTTGCTCTTGAAAAATCGCCTATGGTGTTTGGGTTTTGAAAGAATGGTGAAAAGTGATGAAAATTCGACTAAGTATAAAATTTGCTGGGCCTCGGATATGGGAATTGCGAACCATGGTTCGCAATTGCGAACAAAACAGGGCTGGGAATTGCGACATTCTTAGTTCGCATTTGCGAACCCATGTCTGGTGGCCAGGTTTCGCTTTTGCGAACATTCGATCGCATTTGCGACCAGGGCCACCTCGCATTTGCGAGCCAATGGATCGCATTTGCGATCCCAAGCCTTTTCCCCAGACTTCGCATTTGCGAAGTGTTGATCGCATTTGCGACAGTGCCCCATTTTCCCAGACTTCGCAATTGCGAAGCAATGCTCGCATTTGCGAGCTCGCAATTGCGAGTCTTCCCTTCGCATTTGCGAAAATTGCAGAAGCCAGCATACCAGTTTTTAAAACATGAGAAATGCAATCCGATGCCTATCCAAAACTCACCCGAGCCCTCGAGGCTCCAAACCAAACATGCATACAACCTCAAAAACATCCTACGGACTTGCTCGTGCGATCAAATCGCCAAAATAACATCAAAATCATTAAATCAAGCCTCAAAACACATGATTTTTCTTCTAAACTTCATAAACTTTCAAACTTGGAACTTATAGTCCGAAACACGTCAAACGACATCCGATTTCGACCAAACTTTACAGAAAGCGCTTAACACATATTTAAGACTTGTACCGGGCGTCGGAACCAAAATACGAGCCCGATACCATAGTCTTTTAATCAATTTTTATTTCCATTTTCCTAAATAATTTCAGAAAAATAATTTTACGGAAAAATTCATATCTCGGGCTCTGGGCCTCGGAATTCGATTCCGGGCACATGCCCGAGTCCCATATTTTTCTACGGACCTTCCGGGACCGTCCAATCTCGGGTCCGGGTCCGTTTACCAAAAATGTTGACCAAAGTCAACTATAATCATATTAATATCAAAATTCTTAAAATTTTTCACGGAATTCACATATTTCAACATAACAGCTTTCCGGCTACGCGCCCGGACTGCGCACGCAAATCGAGGCAAGTAAAAAAATGAGGTTTTAAGGCCTCGAAAGCACGGAATGGATGAGGAAATAGGTGATGACCCTTTGGGTCGTCACATGCGGTTCTTCACTTAACTCCGCATTTTCGCATCTGCGGTTCCATATCCGCACCTGCGCCAGCGCAGGTGCGGTCCCTCCAATCGCATCTGCGGTTTTCTGTCTCCCTAGCTCCCTTCCGCTTCTGCGGCTCCTCTCACGCATATGCAGCGCCGCACCTGCGGTCCCAAATCCGTAGGTGCGGAAATACCATAAGCAGCAAAAATCTGCAACTTCTCAAAACTTCAAACTCTTCCATCAACCATCCGAAATCACCCCGAGGCCCCCGGGACCTCAACCAAAAGCACAAACATATCTCGTAACCTTATTCAAACTTGTACCAATCTTCAAAACACCTCAAACAACATCAAAACCACCGAAACACATCGAATTCAAGCCTAAGGTTCTAAAATCTTCCGCATTCCGCTTTTGATAAAAAACTCAACCAAACCACGTCCAAATGATCTGAAATTTCGCACACACATCCCAATTGCCATAACGGAGCTACTGCAACTTTCGGAATTCCATTCCGACCCCTATATCAAAATCTCACCTATCCACCGGAAAACGCCAAAAGCTCGATTTTGCCAATTCAAGCCTAAATCTACCCCGGACCTCCAAAACACATTCCGATCACATTCCTAAGTCCCAAGTCATCTCCCAAAGCTATACGAACCATCGGAACTCACATCCGAGACTTCTAACACATAACTCAACATCCGGTTGACTTTTCCAACTTAAGCCTTCTTAAAAGAGACTAAGTGTCTCCAACCTCCTCAAAACCTTTCCGAACCCGAGCCAACCAACCCGATCACATATAAAACCGATAACTAAAGCAAATAGAAGCAGAAAAGGAGGAAAAAGAGCGGTAACTCATGAGACAACCGGCCGGGTCATCACACCCAGGAAATCCATCATGAAAACGACCCACTCCAAAGCAAACCACCTTCAATCAGTGCCAGACTCCGTTTCTAATCCTACTCAACAATCAGGTATGCATGTGAATAGCATAGACCTGTCAACCACTCCTAACACCTTACCTTTCACTAATTTAACTATTACTAATACTAACCCTATTATTAATCATCATACTCATACTAAACCATCTCCATCACCTACTTTTAATAATAATAAATTTTCTTCACTATTTTCTGATGACTCCACTACCGACAACTCCCTTACTAATCCTATTGAGAATAACAACTTAAACCCTATAATTACCAATCAAGTGCTCCTAGGAAAAATTACCCACACGGCCCAATTAGAACACACACAAACTCTAATACCTATGCAAACTGCCACGATACCTCACCCCACATGCAACGCCTATTACAACACTCAACCACATCCCACTCAACACCCCAATATGACCTAATCCAAAACCTATACACTCATCACACACATCCTCTGAATGCCGGCGTACCCTTCCCATCTATCAACCCTACGGTAGCTCCCATGCAAATAGTTCATGATGATATCTCCACTTCTACAATTTCACACAGTATATCTCAATCTAACACACAAACTCCAAATCTTTCAATCAAACGGACCTTATCTACCACTGATATAGCTTCCACTATAGTTCCAAATTCAATTCTGAAACAAAGCATTTCCGATCTCTTATCATTTCCTCTAGACTTAAAAGATGTTTCCACACAACCTCAATCACTTGCGCAGATAACACAACAACACAACCAGGCAGACCATTCATCGATTACAACACCATCAAACTCCATACTCCCTTCCTCCATCACATCTAATAATGGAGCCAAACACAATCATCTACACTGCTCAAACACCATATGCACCAACAACTCCAGCATCTTGGCTCGAGACAGGCCTTCAGAATCACGCTCTAACCTTCACAATGGAGGTCAACAACCAAGAAGTGACAATTCTCATCAACAATCTGAGGGATCTTGCGCAAATAGTAACGGAGGGCATGCAACTAGGGATGGATATCTTTGGAAGGTACCGCTGGTCTATGATGCAAGCCCCTTATCTTGCACCATACCATCCCCTAAAACTACCAACCCCAATCCGGGATCCCATTCATCTTCACCCCCATCTTCTTCAAATGCTCTTTTATCCCAATCCCACTCCTACAACACCCTGGATACAACCTTATATGGTTCCACGGCCACACACACCACTTTTGGAACCAGTCACACCTCCAATTCCCTCACCACCACAGTCCCCACCAAATCATCCCAATCCACTCGCACAAGACACAACATTTCAGCAAGAACTCGAAGCAGCAACCGTTTACAACAGGGAAACACGCCCGGTGCATGCATGGCTAGATGGAATCAAAGTATTTGTCCAAAAGAAGGAGTACGAAAGAAAAATATACATAAGGTGCCCTCCAAACTTAATGATAGAATCCTTTCGCCTCAGGCCCACAACAAATCTAGATGTGGGAAAGTATGCAATGCTTCTCCTACCCACATTCCGTCTATGTCCAGGAGAGACCAATAACACTCTGAGGAATACAAGGAGCAGCCAACTGCTCGATCCAAACAATAGCCATATGAATTTCATTATTTGAAATTGTAGAGGAGCTCAATCAACTGATTTTAGGAGAAATTTTCGATCACTCCTTGATTACAATCGTCCATCAATGGTTGTTTTGCTAGAAACACACTGTCAAAACCATCAAGCTTTGAAGGAACAATTTTACTGGCATGATAGAAGTGGATGCTATAGGTCAGTCAGGAGGTATTGTTATATTATGGCTTTCTGATGACCTAAATGACGAACCAGTGGCAACCACTACCCAAGAAATCCACTGGCATATTCAGGTAAACCCTTTTCCTTTTAAGTGGTTATTTACTGCCATATATGCTAGCAATGATTTAGGCAATAGACAGACATTATGGCAAATCCTTATGTGTGTATATGATAATTATAAAGGTCCATGGATTATAGGTGGGGACTTAAATGAAATAACACATGCAAATGATAAATTTGGTGGCCTACAAATTAATAATTCACGATCTAATAAATTTTTAGATTGTATAAACTACTGCCATCTTACTGATTTGGGTTATAAAGGAAGCCATTACAGTTGGACAAATGGCAGGCATAATAAATATAATATTCTTGAACGTATTGATCGTATTATAACAAATTATGAATGGCTAAGTCAATACCCTGAGGCACTTGTCACGCATCTCCCGCATACTCATTCCGATCATTGTCCCCTACTACTACAATTACACCACTGTCCATTACCTCAACAAAAATTTTTTAGAGTTGAAACAATCTAGACTACACACCCTACTTTCCCCTCCATAGTTAAACAAGCCTGGATGGATAACTTACTGTTGCTATCAGCAATTAATCACTTCAATGACATATTCCAAGAATGGAATAAATCAACATTTGGTAATATTTTTAAACGTAAAAGGAAAATCTTGGCTCGATTAGGTGGTCTCCAATCGTCTATAAACTGTCCTAATAGCACTTTCTTACACAATCTGGAACATCAATTAAGAATGGAATTCAATCACCTACTTAAGCTTGAGGAGGATTTTTGAAAATTAAAGTCCCGTATTAATTGGTTAAATGATGGCGATGCAAATACAAAATTTTTCCATCTAACTACTATAAATCGTCGAAGACATAATCGTATAACTGCAATACAAGATCAATGGGGGTAATTGGATAACTGACTATCATTAAGAATAATATTATTAATTATTACCAAAATCTTTTCACTACACAACAAATTGCTTCTACTAAAAAAAATACAATACAGCCGTCTAATGTATTAACTACTCAGGATCATTTTTGTTTAACCAAACCCTTACAAGATTCTGAAATTATCAATGCAATACACTCCTTTAAACCTTTAAAAGCTCCCGGACCAGATGGTCTACACCCATTCTTTTATGAAAAATATTGGGACACCATAGGCAACTCCGTCAAATATTTTTGTCACAAAGTTTTCCTTGACCATCAAATCGATCCTTCTATTAATACAACATTCATTTGCCTCATTCCAAAAAGTAAGCATGCTTCTTCCATATCTCAATATCGACCTATTAGTCTTTTTAATACTATTTACAAGATTATTACAAAAATAATCGTAAATAGATTAAAACCTATTCTGGAAGATATTATTCATCCAACTCAATCTAGTTTCCAGAAAAATAAAAGAGCTGCTGATAATGCCATTATTCTTCAGGAAATCATTATCCGATTTTAAAAAATGAAGGGTAACAATTTAAATATGCTTCTCAAGTTGGATCTTGAAAAGGCATTCGACAAATTAGAATGGTCGTTCATTCATAATACCTTAATCACCTTAAATTTTTCCCCAACTTTTACTAAATTAATTATGTCGTGCATAACAACTACTTCTACTTCAATTCTAATTAATGGCAACCCTACAGAATATTGCAAACCAATGAGAGGCATAAGACAGGGAGACCCTTTATCACCTTATCTGTTTATCCTCTGCCTGGAAATGCTTTCACAAAAAATAAATACAGCAGTTGATTATCATGCTTGGCTGCCACTCTCTCTTGCCAAAAAGGGACCTCAACTATCTCATTTATTTTTTGCTGACGATATTATTCTCACATCAAAAATTACAGCTAACACTTGTCAATCCATTGTACATACTATTACTCACTTTACACATCAATCTGGACAAACTATCAACTTTGATAAATCAAAAAAAAAAATTCTCAAAAAATTGCACAAACAATACAAGAACAACTGTACTACAACTCTTCCACATGAGTGAAGGAAAAAGTTTTGGTAAATATTTAGGATTCCCTATATTTATAAATAAACCTTCAAAAAGGGATTACCAATTCTTACTTGGTAATTTCAAAAATAAATTGACAGGTTGAAAAACAAATTTTTTATCTAAAGCAGGAAGGACAACTTTAATTCGTTCTACTTTAAACCACCTTCCTAATCACCTTATGCAATACATTAAAATTCCTAATTATATACTATCCTACCTATATCGCTACCAACAAAATTTTCTCTGGGGTACAACTCCACAAAAGAAAAAATTACATCTCATTAAGTGGACTACTATAACACAATCTTTAGATCAAGGGGGCCTAGGAATACAAAACCTAGCTACCAAGAATCAAGCCTTACATGCAAGTCTTACATGGAGACTGTTTCAAAATCCCCACCAACTATGGGTGCAAGTGCTCCTACATATTTATTTACGACCACCACACTTAATGAAAACACAAGTCTCCTCCACTTGGCGCAATTTCATGCGAGGGTGGTCTTACTGTTGTTTAGGGTATAAATGGTATCTAACAACTGGTCAACACGTCAAATTTTGGTTGGATCCTTGGATCAAACAAAATTCCACAATTTGCAAATGCATAAATGGACCTCTCCCACGTCATGAGGAGCAAAAACTTGTATCTCACTACTATTACAATCACAAATAGCATTTTGACAAGTTACCTTTCATACTACCAAATAACTTACAATCTACTATCACAGATATATATATGCCTCTCTCACGCATAACATATGATCAAATATACTGGGCTCTTACAACAAATGGTATATTCTCTGTAAAAACTATCTACAACTCTCTAACGAATCACACAACTTCACAATACTCCTACAAGTGGATTTGAAAACTTTCCATTCCACCAAAAATATATTTTTTTCTCTGGTTAATTTGTCACAACAGACTCTCAACGGCTGTGTATCTTGCAAGATTAGGTATCCTTAATTCATCTATATGTCCACAGTGTCAAATGGCTCCTGAAACAATGACCCATCTCTTTTTAGAATGCCCTAATGCAATTCAGCTTTGGGATGTGCTTAAATTCTCATTTCCAACTCACAATTCTCTTACACCCCAAAATGATAATATACAGTGGTTATACCACATTATACATACACCTTTACCATCCACCACTCATAAAATCCCATCTACAACACTTATACCTTTTGCACTATGGCATCTTTGGATTATAAGGAATAAGCACAATTTAGACCATCAAAGAACTACTTTAAATATTCCCTTTATATTGAATATGGCTGCGGAATATTATTTTCTAACAAATCCAACATTAAAACATAAATCTGTAACACCTCTGTACATCAAATGGCATCCCCCAAATGCAAATACCTATAAACTAAACATTGATGGGTCTTGCTCATCTAACCAGCAAAAATATGGTATTGGTGGAATTTTTCGAAACCACCAAGGCAACTAGATCATGGGATTTGCAGGCAAATCCAACCCAGGAACAAGTGTTCAGACAGAACTTCTTGCACTACTCATGGGGCTGAAAATTGTTGTGCAACAGCATCTCAAACCTATCATCATTGAGACAGATGCACATGCAATAAACGGTATGTTAAACTCAACTACTATGCACTACACTAACCTTATTAACGATTGCAGGTTATTATTCCAACTGCTGGATAACCCTCCTATACAATACATCTACAGAGAGCAAAATTGTGTTGCATATAGTTTAGCTAAACATGGAACCATGCATGCACAGGAGAGCTACATACTTTTTGGGAGACCACCACCTTTTGCAGAGCCTTCTTATCAACAAGATCTTAACGGCACATTACAAAGGAGGCTTGTTACAACTAACTCCAGTACTTCAACACAACCTCTCTCTGCTACAACTACTTTGTGTAATAGTAGTGTTCTATCTAGTATTAATAGTAGTGTGTTATCTAGTACTAACTCTCTTTCTAGAAATGCTTCCCATACGGGGGCCTTTATAGTAAACTCTAGCTTAGTAACTATGATGCCTCTTATGCATCTTCTAAACTGTTTTCATGTACCTGTTTAATTATCTATAATATAAGTACATCTTTTCGAAAAAAAAAAAAATCAGAGTTTGGATTGGATTGACCGTCCAAACTACTACCAATTTCCAGGTGAATAAAAACTACAAACTACTGCTACTAACAAAAAGGTAACAAAATAAGGCTGTTAAAGTTGAAGAACTTGTTTCATTTCTAAATACGAGAATAATAATAAACAATAACGAAAAGTAAAAGAGGACAAGAAGAAGAATAGACGAGTACAATTGTACTTCATGTTAGCTGGAATAAGTGTTTCAATCTCTGATCAGTTCTAATGGCTAATTTGAATGAAATCATTTTAAAATGTTATCAAGTAGCCGAATTATAGAGAAGATGCAAAGTTTAGATGGTGAAAGTTTATAAATTCCTTAAATCATGCAACAGCAATATTAATTGTACCCCACAAGCCCGAAGTAAGAAAAAAGGAAAACAGAGAACATTGCAAATTTGTCTTGCTAATGAGATAGCATTTAATTCCGTTGAATTACTTGCAAGTTGAAATAATGCTGTGGCCGGCCACAAGTCACGTTTACTAAAACTAAATATGATATTGACATCATATTTCGATCAATGACGAGCTAGGGGTGTTTGTCGGTCGATACGGTATAGTATTTAGATATTTTGGTTCGGTATTTTCGATATTCGGTTACTTAAAATCCTATCCCAATACCGTACCTAATTAAATTCGGTATGGTTCGTTTTTCTCCTTTCGGTTTCGGTTTATTCGGTTCGGTAACTTCGGTTTATTCGGTTTTGAATATTAACTAGTGCATAAAGCTATACACTCTAATATTCTTAATTAAAGTACTCAAAAATACAAAACTGAAAATGTTTGTTGACAAAAATTTTGTCCGAAACTAGCAAATATCGACTCAAATAGAGAAAACTGTACATAAAAGAATATTTGATCATTTGGAAATGTCTTGTTACTTGTTTAGAGTTGATTGATGAACTTTGAGAATATAGGAAAGTAAAATTTTAGATTTTTTATATTTATGTTATAATTGATAATATATGTTTTGTGTAATATAATATATATTTCGGTACGATATCGGTATTTCGGTATTTTATCTTAAAATACCAAATACCATACCTAATACCAATTTTTTTTTAAATTTAAACCAAATACCAAAATACAGTATACCAAATACCAAAATTTCAATTTCGATACGATAATTCGGTATTTACCAAATTATGCCCGGCCCTATTGCTGACTTTCATTCTCTCATTCAATTCATACTAGCAACTAGCAAGTTATCTTCTATTAAATGAGATGAACTACTTCATGATAACACTTAAATCTACTTCACAAAACACTTTCTGTAAGTAATTTAACACTTAAATCTACTTCACAAAACACTTTCTGTAAGTAATTGTTATACAGACAGTAGAGTTCTTAAGGGTACATAAATCATACAATACCAATTTGACATAATAAAAATATTGTTACGGCGCCGTTATCGTGGATTTTTTTGGACGATTTTTCCCGAATTTCTAGTAGTGTAATTTTCCAAATAACCAATTGCCCAGGTAAATCCCCAAGAAAATATCCCTAGCTAAATTCGTATGTAGTACCTAGGGATTTTTCTTCACATTAACATATGTTTTTTTCCTCATTTTCTTTGTTTGTTTACCTGTGATTTTTCTCACGGAAATGTACTTGCCGATATTTCCTCTACTAATATATATTAAAGTTACTGACAAATTTAATAACGCTACTAATCTTGAAAATTAAAGTTAAGAAAAAATTAAATATACGAATATATTATAAAAATAATAAATAAAATAATATTAAGTTATTTTATTTATAAATAAAATAACATAGTTAAAAATATATTATATAGTATATAATATAGAATGTATTACATAAATATGAAGGTTTATATAATATAAAGGGCATAATAGACTTTTCAAGTAAAAATGTGACTTTTGTGATAACTAGAGCAAAGTAAAATGATTTTTGTGTAACAAAAGAAAGAAAAGTGAATTTTGTGTAATGAACACAAAGTTGAATGGTTTTTACGTAACAAAAAAAAGAAAAGTGACTTTTGGGTAACAAACACAAAAGTTCAATGACCATGGATAAAATTAACTCAAGTTGTATATATTGCGTATACACTTGACTAAAGCTTATGCACACCTTAACGCAATGGTATGTAAAATTTTGTGCAAGCATTAGAAATTTTGAAGCCTATAATTCTTGTCCCGAATTGATATTTTTGAATTAGTTTATTTGTGTGTGTGACAGAGAATATCTTTTTGGATGACACTGTCTGAACCAATGCATATAAAATGTAATTACATATGCTCCTATAAGTTATAAACCCATAAGATATAGTACTACGTAGAAATAAAATTGTCTCTTAGTTTAACTTGGATAATCGGTAGAGGAATGATTGGCTAGATTATTTGCTTAGCTGCAGAAGAATCCCTTTCTAGAGATATGTTTGAGCAGGGAAGAAACCTGAAAACTATTGGCCATGTACCAATTAGAAGTAGTTCAATTTTTTGGCTTAGTTGTAGAAGCCATAGGTAGAGCAATTAATTTAGCAAAAGGTGAGGGACATTTTACACTTGGAAAAATTAATAAATTCATGGTCATAATTAATTTGGCGATTTCTTGCACGCCAATTAGCATTGTTTATGGCCTTGAAGGGGCCAGTTTACTTTTACACGATTAATTAATTGAATGATTAACACAACAATTTGTCTTCCCATTCAAGGTTGTTTAAATTTTGATCAACCATACTGCCTACTTCAGACCCACATCCCTTTCATATGCAGACTTTTTGGGGTAAGACGAGAAGAGTGAATGACCATACGAGGAAAGTGGTTACACGTTAATAGTGCATACTCGCATACACTAAACCAATCTAATTTATTATGATTAAATAATAAATGATAAGTTTAAGGCGATGAATCTGTATTAATTAATTATAATTTAGTTATAATTATATTTGTGAAGACACGCGTCATGTATTTGTTTGCTTGATATAACAACCCGAGTAAGTATTTACCAACTTTCATCCTGTAAATTGGAAGTGAAGGTGTCTTATCACTAATCCAAGCCTCTAATCTGTTTTCGTCAATCTTGGCTCATCAATTAGTCAAGTTGCGCTTTTTTTTATTTTTTTGTGCAGCTATCGGAAAATCAAATGATTAAGCAATGTTTTCTTATTACGTCTTTTTAGAGATTTTCAATCATCTGTCATTAAATATATAAAGATAGAAATAAAGTTGCTATTCCAGGATTGTAAATTTGGAAATATAGACAGAAAATTGAGTCCACGTTTGAAAATAAGAGAGTCAATTACTCAAATGGTCACTCAATTATTCCAAATTATCTTCTAAAGTCACTTTTCTTTCGTTTGTAACAACAAAGTCACTAAACTATGCCTATTGCACTCAGAAGGTCACTCAACTAGATTTTTCAAATTTTGGATTGCCAAGTACCTATTTTACCCTCTAAATTATAGAAATTTATCTTCTTTATTTTTTTAAAAACTTTTTAATATTATGATTTTCCCTTTTTAATTTATATTATGGACTTACCTATAGAATAAATAAATATTATTTATAAATTAAAAATAAAAGTGTTTAAGAATCTATGATGCTGGAATAACAAAATAATGAGCATAGTAAAAAAATTAATTAGAATAATTTGTTCGTAATAATAATTTAGTATTAACAACAAAAATTCAAAAATTTATTTACACAATTTAAAACGAAAGAAAATAAAGGTTGTAAAATATATATTTCATGCACGTTGTAGACAATAAATTTGCGTCGAGAAAATAAAATCAAGACCGAAAAATATTGCAACAATCGTAGTATTTGATTTCAAATAATATGAGTGTACAATCTCTATGAATCCTCTGATTCTTCTTTCCAATAGCAAATAAATTCAAGGGCCTTTGAGCTTGATCATGAATATGTAGTTGTTGCCACGAACGATGATCTTGTTCTTGAGCTTGAGCTTGATGCTTGAACTTGACCTTGATTTGTTCTTCGTTCTTGAGCTTGAACTTGATTGCTTGAAACTTGAAACTTGTGGAGGAATTTGCAGTGTTTGATCCACGAGCTCTTTCTTGCTTCTTGTTATAACTTCTGGTGTCTTCTCTGAGTTATGAAGACCCCTATTTATAGTTGTGGAAGGGAGGCGACCTCTGCTTTATCTGCCCATGATAATTTCCCACTCCCAGCTCCTGATTCTAACAGCTTTGGTGATGTCCTCGATGAACCCTCACCCAATTCTGTAGTCCTCGTACCTGATGAACTTATAATTGGTGAAGTTTCGCTTACTTGTTCTTCAATTTCCTTTTGCTCAATCAGATCGACTCTGCATGTTACTGTTTCATTGATTTCTTCTTTCTCAAGCTGCTTTCCTGGGCTTTGAATTTGTTTCCATTTCTCGTCCTTCTTCCTTTGCTGAATTTCTGTGGTTTCTCGCGCCATAATCGCCTTCTGCGAGGGATTCCGAGCTCTCTTCCCCATGGTGCGCACGTTAAGCTAACATGCGCTGAGAGAGAAAACCAGAGAAGGCCCACAATTTTATATTTAAACANCATCTTGGGCTTAATGAAGTGGGCTCATCACTTTAGCCCAATTAAATGGGCTAGCCCAATGTATTAAGACTTATTTATTTAACCCATATATATTGGACTTATATAACTAATCCAAATATATTAGCCCAATAAATTTATTTGAACTAATATATCTTTAATTTAAAATATAGACCAAATTATTTTACGGATATTAATTCCAATAAAATTTATATGCCTACACACGTAATATAAAAATAATTATTTAATAAAGGTATTTTTTTAATATACATTATATATTCTTAAAAATTATGTTCAGTTATATATATATATATATATATATATATATATATATATATATATATATATATATTCCACTCACGATTTAATAAAGCATATTTTACCCTATACAGAAGTCCCCCTGCTTTCCGATGACATAACTTTGTGCCGTCAGAAAGTTGGTAGAAACACAATAATATAATTGAGCATAATTTTCAAGAATATTTAATGTATATTATAGAAATACCTTTATTTAAATAATTATTTTTATATTACGTGCATGGAATATATATTTTACAACCTTTATTTTCTTTCATTCTGAAATGTCTTTGAATTTTTGTTGTTAATACTAAAATTATTATTACTAACAAATTATTCAAATTAATTTTTTTACTATGCTCATTATTTTGTTATTCTAGCATTATATATGCTTAAATAATTTTTATTTTTTTAGTTTATAAATAGTATTTATTTATTCTATATGTAAGTCCATAATATAAATCAAAAAGGGAAAAATCACAATATTAAAAAGTTTAAAAAAATAAAAAGAAGATAAATATTTATAATTTAGAGGGTAAAATAGGTTTTTGGCAATTCAAAATTTGGAAAATCTAGTTGAGTGACCTTCTGAGTGCAATAGGCATAGTTCAGTGACTTTGTTGTTACAAACGAAAGAAAAGTGACTTTAGAAGATAATTTGAGATAGTTGAGTGACCATTTGAGTAATGGACTCGGAAATAACATTGTTGTCAACTATTGCACGGAAGCAATCAAAGTACTTAGACCATCTCCAATGGTACTCTATTTCTTGCACCAAATCCAAATTTGGTGCAAGAAATGGTGTTGTTTTGCTCCAATGCAACACTATTTCTTGCACTATTATAGAGCATGAATAGTGTTGCACCAAATTTGGTGCAACACTATTCATCACTCTATATTTGGTTTATTAATATTTTATTCAATCTTTTCATTTTTCTAATTTTAATTTATCATATATTGGGTATATAATTAATTTTTATATTAAGATCTTTATAATTTTAATTTTTATATCCTATTTTTTGATATATTAATTTTTGTATATATTATATTTATATAAAATTATAAGTTAATTTTATTATTATTATAATTGTATAAAAAGAATTGTAGATGCACGTGCATGTGCAGCTCCTACGATAGAAATGGTAGTAGATGAAGATCACCAATTTGAACAATTTTTAGCTTGACACAAAAAAATTAAGGATAAAGATGTGCATTTCGCACTTCGTAATGCATTAATCGAGCATTTATGGGAGAATAGAGGCGAAACTTAAATATTTATGTGGTACTTAAATTAAATTTGACTATGATGTAATATTTATTTAATTATATTTTATCAATGATTTCACTTTTAGTTAATTTGTCCTTTAAAATACTTTGTAATAAATGATTATATAACTGGTGAATGTGAATTATATATAATGAATATGGAAAAAAGAAAAAAGATAGTATTAGTTTGAAGGAAAAAAATAAATAAAAAGTAAATAGAAGATAATAATATAATATAGAAGAGAGAGAAGATTTGGTGTAAAAAATGGTGTAATGGTTGGAGTAAATTTGGTGTTACACCATTTTGGTGTGAAATTTGGTGCAAAAAATGGTGCTAGCATTGGAGATGCTCTTAGTGGAAATATTATTGCATGTTAATCTAATATTATCTAACGTTTAATTAAGAAATTATTGTAAGGTAATTTTTTTTTTCTTTTTTGAAAATGTTGTAGGGTAATTGTTGATATAAAGGGTAGAAAAAAAAAAAAAAAGATCAACAAATTATGGACAAGTGCTGATTAGATTTGCTAACCTACCTTCATAATTCTGGGTTGTGATCGTGTAGTGCAAGTATCTGCCTGTTAAATATTTTGCAATAGTGTTGGAAAAAGTTACATATTTTAAGAACTTTAATTTTAGGATCGAATATAAATTTCAGAATCCCCAATGTTAATCATGGAAGGTTTCTACTAACTAGCAACTCTAATCATCAATGAGATTTTTTCATTCCTATATACTATTTTAAACTTTATGTTTAGCTAATTACCCGGCATAAACAAGTTTTGTTTACAAAATATATACAATCCACCTTAAAAGGCTCCCAAATCCATATTTGTGCCTTCAATCAAGATATTTAGTTACACCCTTTTCTTTTTTTTCTCCTCTCTCCCCTTTCTCTCCGGATCTTCCATTATTTTAAACTATTTATCTATCTGAAACCAGAAAAGTGCGAGTAGTCCCCTCTTCCTTTTCCTATTAGGGATTTTATTTAATATAAGTGCCAGTAGTCCCCTCTTCCTTTTCACATAAGAAACCAGAAAAGTGTAATATCTACCTGAATAGTATTGCCATCCCTCTATTGATTCAGTTTGAGACGATAATACAAACAGCAAAGGCTGGAAACTCTGATTTTCTGTACAATCAGGCAAATTCTCTAAACATTTAGAACCTGAAGCACGTACTTTCTCGAGGCATGGACAATTGGATAGAAAAAAATGAACGACTTCCTCCTTAACACCGATATTGACAAGGCTAAGTGATTTTAGATTACAACAAAATCTGGAAATCTTTAGCTTAGACGACAATTTCTTAATGTCACGAAAATGATAATATCGCAATCCAACACCAAATACACCGCCAGTTGCTCAGTTCAATTCAAATACTTTGACTTCCTTTTGAATGGCAAATTTAATCCAGTGATCAAAAGTGAAAAAACTACCACCAAAGCAAAAACCAACTCGGAATTGATCTAAAGTTGGACCTTGGTGCAACTTCAAAACTTGATTTACCAAATTAACAAACTCATGTTCTACATTCGGATCTCTAGTTCTTTTATCCCTATCATAAATCTCAAGACAGCCAGAGGTATAGTGCCATAAATATCTCCATCTACGAGAGACAAGACAGGTTGTTGCTGCTTTCTTTACTGAAGAAATGAAAATTACACCACCCCCTATTCAGTTTCTTAGTTGAGTTGATGTAATCCCAAGCAGAAACTTAACATGTACAGGGGTGAAGGTCAATAAAAAACGTTTCAGTAGCATCGCTTTAATCTTGAGATTGTCATGTTTCATTAAGATACTGTTGTTGCTAATTCTTCGGGCAGACATGATATTAGGCTTCTCATAAGACAAAATGTTACAGCTAAATACAACTACAATATCATACAAGTTAAATATAATTTTTATACAATATGTCTTTTGTATATTTTGTATCTCAATTATACATAGTAAAAATAAATTTCATACAACTAATTATATATTATACAACTTATCTACAACTTTCTTACATTATTTCTACCCAGTTATATACAACTACAATATCATACAACTTAAACACAATTTTTATACAAATATTATACACTACGTTTTTTTGTATATTTTGTATCTGATTTATACATAATAAAAATAAATTTCATACAACTAATTAATATTATACAACTTATCTACAATTTTCATACATTATTTCTACTAAGTTATATACAACTACAATATCATACAACTTAAATACAATTTTTATACAATATTGTTCAACTTTCATACGATATTTAAATAAAAATATATATATAAACAACAGAATATAATTTTTCTACAATTTTACACAACTTTACTACAATTTGTGCAGTATAATGTATGTCATGTCTTCTTCGAGTTTCAATCTGAAATTCAGCCAAAATCATGTCTAATCTTCACCAAAACACCCTCAAAATTGAGATATCCAAACCATATTCCCAATTGTTTGCAACAACACCCAATCCAAACAAATAATGATTTTTATAAACTCAAAAAAATCGAATTCAAAGCTTCAAAGCTTTTTAATGGCTATCAATGGTGGAATTGCTGCTCTCTTTTCCTTAGCTTTACATTACTAAAATTAGGGATTGAGAGATAAATAGAGACGTAGAGAGAATCCCAATTCTTTGTAACAACACCCAATTCAAACAAATAATGGTTTTTGAAAACCCAAATTCGAATTCAAGCTTCAAAGCTTGTTAATGGTTGTCAATGGTGGAATTGCTGCTCTCTTGTTCAAGATACATGGGGGAGGGAGGGGGATGTGGAGAGAGAAAACGGTGGGGGG